>NW_026644672.1:0-224292 GCF_030020395.1 Manis pentadactyla
GGAGCTAGACAGTAGTATGTTCAGAAAAATAGGTCAGGCGGAGAAAGACAATATCAAATGATATCACTCATGTGTGGAGTATAACAACAAAGAGAAACTGAAGGAAAAAAACAGCAGGATACTCACAGAACCCGAGAGTTGACTAAAAGTTGCCAAAGGGAAAAGGACTGCACAGGGTGGTTCTGAAGGGAGGGATAAGTGTGGGGAGAAAGATTGGGGGCATTAGGATTACCATGTATATTGCGTGGGGTCGCGCGGGACATGGGGAGTGCTGTACAACACAGAGAAGACTAGTAGAGGTTATATAGCATCTTACTACTCCATGATTGACAGCGACTGTATCGGTGTCTTTGAAGGGGTACATGCTGAAGGGGTTTAAAGCATCCAACTATGCTGATGGACAGCGACTTTAAGAGGTTTTTGCTGGTGGACTTGGATAAGGGGGAGCATAGTAAACATAATGTTTTTCACGTGATTGTAGATTAATGATAACAAAAAAATTTTTTAAGTGCAATAAGGGCACAGCACTGAATCATCAGAATAAAAGGTCAGGCTCTGAGTGCTGCAAACAAAAGACACAGGGTTAAAAGAACGGATGAAAACTCAAGAAACCTACGTGCTTCCTTACAGGAGACTCACTTGAGATCCAAGGACAAAGACAAACTACAAGCTGAAGGTGTGGGGACAAGTACCCTACACGAGTGAAACTGAAAAACAAACAATCAAACAAATGGATTCTGTTTGAGCCCCCAGAGACAGTCAGTAGGAAATAGCACTATCTGGCCTCCGTGAATTCTTTTTGTTTGTTTTCAGCAAGGCCCAGCCATAGATTTAGTGGTGGAGCAACGTCCTTCTCATTTTCTCTCACCTCAACAACTGGGTTGCTGAAATAATAAGAATCTGGGCCTCTGAAATCTGTGGGTTTTATGATCTTCACGAATGTGAAGTAATAACCACCTAAAGAGGGAAGTTTGGACACTCAAATAAATATGTCACTCCACAATACACTCTTAGCTCCCAACTGCTCCTGTCTAGAAATTGGTGTTCCTTTTTATTTGACCCTCCATCCTATCAGTGGTGTTCACATAGATGTCCTTCAAACATGGTGGTGAGCAAAGCAACAATTTTACGTTTCTGTCGTCCACAGGCCCAGAGGAAGGATACTTGTGGTCTTCAGGGAGCACTTAGTGAATGAATGTGGCTATATACAGACAGGAAGTGAGAAGGAGATGAAAGAGGACAGAGGATAGAGACACGGGTTCAAGTCCCTGCACAACCATTTCCTGGTTTTGTAGGTACACTCGGCCGACACGACCTGCAAGTGTCTCGGTGAACCCCAGTACTCTCCCTACAGCCTAGTTACCTTGCAGGATTTTTGGAAGCATAATGTAGGAAAGTGACATAGGATATGTGGTTACCTGTTCTGTACACAAGGACAGATGGGCAGACAGAAAGATGATTGATTGATTGATTGATTGATTGATGATAGACAGATAGATAGATATAGGTTCATATCGATTAACACAAAGCTATTGCTCATAACCATGAGAGCAATGGTTGAAGCACATAGCAAACTACAAACGAAAAAGAAGAATAACATCCAGTTTAAAAAGTGCAGTAAGCAGCCATAAGAAGAAAACAAATCCTATCATTGGCAATAACTTGGATGGAGCTAGAGGGTATTATGCTCAGTCAAATAGTCCAGTCGGAGAAATACATGTACCAAATGATTTAACTCATGTGTGGAGTACGATAACAAAGAAAAACTGAAGGAAGAAACAGCAGCATATACACAGTACCCGAGAGTGGACTAAGAGTTACCAAAGAGAAAGGGACTGGGTAGTGTTTGTGGGAAGGGATTGATAAGGGCGGGGAAAAAGAATGGGGGCATTAGGATTAGCATGAATAATGTGTAGGGTGAAGGGTCATTGGGAGGGCTATACAACACAGAGAAGACAAGTAGTGATTCTAGAGCATCTTACGACACGCTGACGGACAGCGACTGAAACTGGGATTTGGCGAGGACTTGGTGAAGGGGTTAGACTAGTTAACATATTGTTCTGCATGTGATTGTATATTAATGAGAACAAAAAAAATTTCAAAGTGCAGTAAGAGCCTAGCTATCAAATATCAGAATAAAAGTACAGGCTTTCACTGCTCCAATCAAAAGACACAGGGTTAGAAGAACTGATGAAAACTCAAGATCACCTAAGTGCTCCCTTACTGGAGACTCACTTGTGATCCAAGGACACAGACAAACTACAAGCTGAAGGGGCGGGGACAGGTACCCTATACAAGTGAATCTTTGAAACAAAGAAACAAATGGATTCTGTTTGAGACCCCAGAGACAGTCACTAGAAAATAGTCCTACCTAGCCACCGTGAATTCCTTTTGTTTGGTATCAGCAGTGCCCAGGTATAGATTTAGTGGTACTGCAATGTCCTTCTCATTTTTCTCACATCAACAAATGAATTGCTGTAATAATATGCGTCTGGGCTTTTGAAATCACTGGGTTTTATGATATCCACGATTGTAAAGAAGTAATAACCACATAAAGAGGGAAGTTTGGACACTCAACCAAACACGTCTCTCCACAACACACACTTTGCTCCCAAATGCTCCTGTCTAGAAATAGGTGTTCCTTTTTATTTGTCCCTCCTCCTATCAGTGGTGAACATGCCAATGTCCCTCAAACATGGTGGTGAGTAAAGCACCAAGTATACTTTTCTGTCTACAACAGGCCCAGAGGAAGTATAATTGGGGTCTTCAGTGAGGACTTAGTCAATGAATGTGGCTAAGTACAGTTAGCAAGCGAGAAGGAGGTTTAAGAGGACAGAGGACAGAGATACGGGTTCAAGTCCCTGCACCACCATTTACTGGTTTTGTAAGCACACGCGGCTGATTCGTTCTGCAATTGTCTCAGTGAGCCCAGTGCTCTCCCTACGGCCTAGTGACCTTGCAATGTTTTTGAAAGCATAATGTAGGGAAGTGACATAGTTGATGTAGTTAACTGTTCTGTACATAAGGATAGATGGACAGACAGAAAGAAGATTGTTTCATAGATAGACAGATAGATAGATGACAGATGATCGATAGATTATACACATGATAGAAGACAGGAAGCTAGATAGATGGATAGATAAATAGAGAGGATAGAGAGATAGAAAGAAGGATATATAGAAAGGTAGATAGATATACAGACAGACAGAGCGATAGATAGATACAGATACATATCGATTGACACAAAGCTGTTGCTCATAACCAGGAGATGAATGGTGAAATCACATAGCTAAACTACAAACAAAAAGGAAGAATGAAATCCAGTTTACAAAGTGCAGTAAGCAGCCATAAGAAGAAAACAAATCCTACCATTTGCAATGACGTGGATGGAGCTAGACAGTAGTATGTTCAGAAAAATAGGTCAGGCGGAGAAAGACAATATCAAATGATATCACTCATGTGTGGAGTATAACAACAAAGAGAAACTGAAGGAAAAAAACAGCAGGATACTCACAGAACCCGAGAGTTGACTAAAAGTTGCCAAAGGGAAAAGGACTGCACAGGGTGGTTCTGAAGGGAGGGATAAGTGTGGGGAGAAAGATTGGGGGCATTAGGATTACCATGTATATTGCGTGGGGTCGCGCGGGACATGGGGAGTGCTGTACAACACAGAGAAGACTAGTAGAGGTTATATAGCATCTTACTACTCCATGATTGACAGCGACTGTATCGGTGTCTTTGAAGGGGTACATGCTGAAGGGGTTTAAAGCATCCAACTATGCTGATGGACAGCGACTTTAAGAGGTTTTTGCTGGTGGACTTGGATAAGGGGGAGCATAGTAAACATAATGTTTTTCACGTGATTGTAGATTAATGATAACAAAAAAATTTTTAAGTGCAATAAGGGCACAGCACTGAATCATCAGAATAAAAGGTCAGGCTCTGAGTGCTGCAAACAAAAGACACAGGGTTAAAAGAACGGATGAAAACTCAAGAAACCTACGTGCTTCCTTACAGGAGACTCACTTGAGATCCAAGGACAAAGACAAACTACAAGCTGAAGGTGTGGGGACAAGTACCCTACACGAGTGAAACTGAAAAACAAACAATCAAACAAATGGATTCTGTTTGAGCCCCCAGAGACAGTCAGTAGGAAATAGCACTATCTGGCCTCCGTGAATTCTTTTTGTTTGTTTTCAGCAAGGCCCAGCCATAGATTTAGTGGTGGAGCAACGTCCTTCTCATTTTCTCTCACCTCAACAACTGGGTTGCTGAAATAATAAGAATCTGGGCCTCTGAAATCTGTGGGTTTTATGATCTTCACGAATGTGAAGTAATAACCACCTAAAGAGGGAAGTTTGGACACTCAAATAAATATGTCACTCCACAATACACTCTTAGCTCCCAACTGCTCCTGTCTAGAAATTGGTGTTCCTTTTTATTTGACCCTCCATCCTATCAGTGGTGTTCACATAGATGTCCTTCAAACATGGTGGTGAGCAAAGCAACAATTTTACGTTTCTGTCGTCCACAGGCCCAGAGGAAGGATACTTGTGGTCTTCAGGGAGCACTTAGTGAATGAATGTGGCTATATACAGACAGGAAGTGAGAAGGAGATGAAAGAGGACAGAGGATAGAGACACGGGTTCAAGTCCCTGCACAACCATTTCCTGGTTTTGTAGGTACACTCGGCCGACACGACCTGCAAGTGTCTCGGTGAACCCAGTACTCTCCCTACAGCCTAGTTACCTTGCAGGATTTTTGGAAGCATAATGTAGGAAAGTGACATAGGATATGTGGTTACCTGTTCTGTACACAAGGACAGATGGGCAGACAGAAAGATGATTGATTGATTGATTGATTGATTGATAGACAGATAGATAGATATAGGTTCATATCGATTAACACAAAGCTATTGCTCATAACCATGAGAGCAATGGTTGAAGCACATAGCAAACTACAAACGAAAAAGAAGAATAACATCCAGTTTAAAAGTGCAGTAAGCAGCCATAAGAAGAAAACAAATCCTATCATTGGCAATAACTTGGATGGAGCTAGAGGGTATTATGCTCAGTCAAATAGTCCAGTCGGAGAAATACATGTACCAAATGATTTAACTCATGTGTGGAGTACGATAACAAAGAAAAACTGAAGGAAGAAACAGCAGCATATACACAGTACCCGAGAGTGGACTAAGAGTTACCAAAGAGAAAGGGACTGGGTAGTGTTTGTGGAAGGGATTGATAAGGGCGGGGAAAAAGAATGGGGGCATTAGGATTAGCATGAATAATGTGTAGGGTGAAGGGGTCATTGGGAGGGCTATACAACACAGAGAAGACAAGTAGTGATTCTAGAGCATCTTACGACACGCTGACGGACAGCGACTGAAACTGGATTTGGCGAGGACTTGGTGAAGGGGTTAGACTAGTTAACATATTGTTCTGCATGTGATTGTATATTAATGAGAACAAAAAAAATTTCAAAGTGCAGTAAGAGCCTAGCTATCAAATATCAGAATAAAAGTACAGGCTTTCACTGCTCCAATCAAAAGACACAGGGTTAGAAGAACTGATGAAAACTCAAGATCACCTAAGTGCTCCCTTACTGGAGACTCACTTGTGATCCAAGGACACAGACAAACTACAAGCTGAAGGGGCGGGGACAGGTACCCTATACAAGTGAATCTTTGAAACAAAGAAACAAATGGATTCTGTTTGAGACCCCAGAGACAGTCACTAGAAAATAGTCCTACCTAGCCACCGTGAATTCCTTTTGTTTGGTATCAGCAGTGCCCAGGTATAGATTTAGTGGTACTGCAATGTCCTTCTCATTTTTCTCACATCAACAAATGAATTGCTGTAATAATATGCGTCTGGGCTTTTGAAATCACTGGGTTTTATGATATCCACGATTGTAAAGAAGTAATAACCACATAAAGAGGGAAGTTTGGACACTCAACCAAACACGTCTCTCCACAACACACACTTTGCTCCCAAATGCTCCTGTCTAGAAATAGGTGTTCCTTTTTATTTGTCCCTCCTCCTATCAGTGGTGAACATGCCAATGTCCCTCAAACATGGTGGTGAGTAAAGCACCAAGTATACTTTTCTGTCTACAACAGGCCCAGAGGAAGTATAATTGGGGTCTTCAGTGAGGACTTAGTCAATGAATGTGGCTAAGTACAGTTAGCAAGCGAGAAGGAGGTTTAAGAGGACAGAGGACAGAGATACGGGTTCAAGTCCCTGCACCACCATTTACTGGTTTTGTAAGCACACGCGGCTGATTCGTTCTGCAATTGTCTCAGTGAGCCCAGTGCTCTCCCTACGGCCTAGTGACCTTGCAATGTTTTTGAAAGCATAATGTAGGGAAGTGACATAGTTGATGTAGTTAACTGTTCTGTACATAAGGATAGATGGACAGACAGAAAGAAGATTGTTTCATAGATAGACAGATAGATAGATGACAGATGATCGATAGATTATACACATGATAGAAGACAGGAAGCTAGATAGATGGATAGATAAATAGAGAGGATAGAGAGATAGAAAGAAGGATATATAGAAAGGTAGATAGATATACAGACAGACAGAGCGATAGATAGATACAGATACATATCGATTGACACAAAGCTGTTGCTCATAACCAGGAGATGAATGGTGAAATCACATAGCTAAACTACAAACAAAAAGGAAGAATGAAATCCAGTTTACAAAGTGCAGTAAGCAGCCATAAGAAGAAAACAAATCCTACCATTTGCAATGACGTGGATGGAGCTAGACAGTAGTATGTTCAGAAAAATAGGTCAGGCGGAGAAAGACAATATCAAATGATATCACTCATGTGTGGAGTATAACAACAAAGAGAAACTGAAGGAAAAAAACAGCAGGATACTCACAGAACCCGAGAGTTGACTAAAAGTTGCCAAAGGGAAAAGGACTGCACAGGGTGGTTCTGAAGGGAGGGATAAGTGTGGGGAGAAAGATTGGGGGCATTAGGATTACCATGTATATTGCGTGGGGTCGCGCGGGACATGGGGAGTGCTGTACAACACAGAGAAGACTAGTAGAGGTTATATAGCATCTTACTACTCCATGATTGACAGCGACTGTATCGGTGTCTTTGAAGGGGTACATGCTGAAGGGGTTTAAAGCATCCAACTATGCTGATGGACAGCGACTTTAAGAGGTTTTTGCTGGTGGACTTGGATAAGGGGGAGCATAGTAAACATAATGTTTTTCACGTGATTGTAGATTAATGATAACAAAAAAATTTTTTAAGTGCAATAAGGGCACAGCACTGAATCATCAGAATAAAAGGTCAGGCTCTGAGTGCTGCAAACAAAAGACACAGGGTTAAAAGAACGGATGAAAACTCAAGAAACCTACGTGCTTCCTTACAGGAGACTCACTTGAGATCCAAGGACAAAGACAAACTACAAGCTGAAGGTGTGGGGACAAGTACCCTACACGAGTGAAACTGAAAAACAAACAATCAAACAAATGGATTCTGTTTGAGCCCCCAGAGACAGTCAGTAGGAAATAGCACTATCTGGCCTCCGTGAATTCTTTTTGTTTGTTTTCAGCAAGGCCCAGCCATAGATTTAGTGGTGGAGCAACGTCCTTCTCATTTTCTCTCACCTCAACAACTGGGTTGCTGAAATAATAAGAATCTGGGCCTCTGAAATCTGTGGGTTTTATGATCTTCACGAATGTGAAGTAATAACCACCTAAAGAGGGAAGTTTGGACACTCAAATAAATATGTCACTCCACAATACACTCTTAGCTCCCAACTGCTCCTGTCTAGAAATTGGTGTTCCTTTTTATTTGACCCTCCATCCTATCAGTGGTGTTCACATAGATGTCCTTCAAACATGGTGGTGAGCAAAGCAACAATTTTACGTTTCTGTCGTCCACAGGCCCAGAGGAAGGATACTTGTGGTCTTCAGGGAGCACTTAGTGAATGAATGTGGCTATATACAGACAGGAAGTGAGAAGGAGATGAAAGAGGACAGAGGATAGAGACACGGGTTCAAGTCCCTGCACAACCATTTCCTGGTTTTGTAGGTACACTCGGCCGACACGACCTGCAAGTGTCTCGGTGAACCCAGTACTCTCCCTACAGCCTAGTTACCTTGCAGGATTTTTGGAAGCATAATGTAGGAAAGTGACATAGGATATGTGGTTACCTGTTCTGTACACAAGGACAGATGGGCAGACAGAAAGATGATTGATTGATTGATTGATTGATTGATAGACAGATAGATAGATATAGGTTCATATCGATTAACACAAAGCTATTGCTCATAACCATGAGAGCAATGGTTGAAGCACATAGCAAACTACAAACGAAAAAGAAGAATAACATCCAGTTTAAAAAGTGCAGTAAGCAGCCATAAGAAGAAAACAAATCCTATCATTGGCAATAACTTGGATGGAGCTAGAGGGTATTATGCTCAGTCAAATAGTCCAGTCGGAGAAATACATGTACCAAATGATTTAACTCATGTGTGGAGTACGATAACAAAGAAAAACTGAAGGAAGAAACAGCAGCATATACACAGTACCCGAGAGTGGACTAAGAGTTACCAAAGAGAAAGGGACTGGGTAGTGTTTGTGGGAAGGGATTGATAAGGGCGGGGAAAAAGAATGGGGGCATTAGGATTAGCATGAATAATGTGTAGGGTGAAGGGTCATTGGGAGGGCTATACAACACAGAGAAGACAAGTAGTGATTCTAGAGCATCTTACGACACGCTGACGGACAGCGACTGAAACTGGGATTTGGCGAGGACTTGGTGAAGGGGTTAGACTAGTTAACATATTGTTCTGCATGTGATTGTATATTAATGAGAACAAAAAAAATTTCAAAGTGCAGTAAGAGCCTAGCTATCAAATATCAGAATAAAAGTACAGGCTTTCACTGCTCCAATCAAAAGACACAGGGTTAGAAGAACTGATGAAAACTCAAGATCACCTAAGTGCTCCCTTACTGGAGACTCACTTGTGATCCAAGGACACAGACAAACTACAAGCTGAAGGGGCGGGGACAGGTACCCTATACAAGTGAATCTTTGAAACAAAGAAACAAATGGATTCTGTTTGAGACCCCAGAGACAGTCACTAGAAAATAGTCCTACCTAGCCACCGTGAATTCCTTTTGTTTGGTATCAGCAGTGCCCAGGTATAGATTTAGTGGTACTGCAATGTCCTTCTCATTTTTCTCACATCAACAAATGAATTGCTGTAATAATATGCGTCTGGGCTTTTGAAATCACTGGGTTTTATGATATCCACGATTGTAAAGAAGTAATAACCACATAAAGAGGGAAGTTTGGACACTCAACCAAACACGTCTCTCCACAACACACACTTTGCTCCCAAATGCTCCTGTCTAGAAATAGGTGTTCCTTTTTATTTGTCCCTCCTCCTATCAGTGGTGAACATGCCAATGTCCCTCAAACATGGTGGTGAGTAAAGCACCAAGTATACTTTTCTGTCTACAACAGGCCCAGAGGAAGTATAATTGGGGTCTTCAGTGAGGACTTAGTCAATGAATGTGGCTAAGTACAGTTAGCAAGCGAGAAGGAGGTTTAAGAGGACAGAGGACAGAGATACGGGTTCAAGTCCCTGCACCACCATTTACTGGTTTTGTAAGCACACGCGGCTGATTCGTTCTGCAATTGTCTCAGTGAGCCCAGTGCTCTCCCTACGGCCTAGTGACCTTGCAATGTTTTTGAAAGCATAATGTAGGGAAGTGACATAGTTGATGTAGTTAACTGTTCTGTACATAAGGATAGATGGACAGACAGAAAGAAGATTGTTTCATAGATAGACAGATAGATAGATGACAGATGATCGATAGATTATACACATGATAGAAGACAGGAAGCTAGATAGATGGATAGATAAATAGAGAGGATAGAGAGATAGAAAGAAGGATATATAGAAAGATAGATAGATATACAGACAGACAGAGCGATAGATAGATACAGATACATATCGATTGACACAAAGCTGTTGCTCATAACCAGGAGATGAATGGTGAAATCACATAGCTAAACTACAAACAAAAAGGAAGAATGAAATCCAGTTTACAAAGTGCAGTAAGCAGCCATAAGAAGAAAACAAATCCTACCATTTGCAATGACGTGGATGGAGCTAGACAGTAGTATGTTCAGAAAAATAGGTCAGGCGGAGAAAGACAATATCAAATGATATCACTCATGTGTGGAGTATAACAACAAAGAGAAACTGAAGGAAAAAAACAGCAGGATACTCACAGAACCCGAGAGTTGACTAAAAGTTGCCAAAGGGAAAAGGACTGCACAGGGTGGTTCTGAAGGGAGGGATAAGTGTGGGGAGAAAGATTGGGGGCATTAGGATTACCATGTATATTGCGTGGGGTCGCGCGGGACATGGGGAGTGCTGTACAACACAGAGAAGACTAGTAGAGGTTATATAGCATCTTACTACTCCATGATTGACAGCGACTGTATCGGTGTCTTTGAAGGGGTACATGCTGAAGGGGTTTAAAGCATCCAACTATGCTGATGGACAGCGACTTTAAGAGGTTTTTGCTGGTGGACTTGGATAAGGGGGAGCATAGTAAACATAATGTTTTTCACGTGATTGTAGATTAATGATAACAAAAAAATTTTTTAAGTGCAATAAGGGCACAGCACTGAATCATCAGAATAAAAGGTCAGGCTCTGAGTGCTGCAAACAAAAGACACAGGGTTAAAAGAACGGATGAAAACTCAAGAAACCTACGTGCTTCCTTACAGGAGACTCACTTGAGATCCAAGGACAAAGACAAACTACAAGCTGAAGGTGTGGGGACAAGTACCCTACACGAGTGAAACTGAAAAACAAACAATCAAACAAATGGATTCTGTTTGAGCCCCCAGAGACAGTCAGTAGGAAATAGCACTATCTGGCCTCCGTGAATTCTTTTTGTTTGTTTTCAGCAAGGCCCAGCCATAGATTTAGTGGTGGAGCAACGTCCTTCTCATTTTCTCTCACCTCAACAACTGGGTTGCTGAAATAATAAGAATCTGGGCCTCTGAAATCTGTGGGTTTTATGATCTTCACGAATGTGAAGTAATAACCACCTAAAGAGGGAAGTTTGGACACTCAAATAAATATGTCACTCCACAATACACTCTTAGCTCCCAACTGCTCCTGTCTAGAAATTGGTGTTCCTTTTTATTTGACCCTCCATCCTATCAGTGGTGTTCACATAGATGTCCTTCAAACATGGTGGTGAGCAAAGCAACAATTTTACGTTTCTGTCGTCCACAGGCCCAGAGGAAGGATACTTGTGGTCTTCAGGGAGCACTTAGTGAATGAATGTGGCTATATACAGACAGGAAGTGAGAAGGAGATGAAAGAGGACAGAGGATAGAGACACGGGTTCAAGTCCCTGCACAACCATTTCCTGGTTTTGTAGGTACACTCGGCCGACACGACCTGCAAGTGTCTCGGTGAACCCAGTACTCTCCCTACAGCCTAGTTACCTTGCAGGATTTTTGGAAGCATAATGTAGGAAAGTGACATAGGATATGTGGTTACCTGTTCTGTACACAAGGACAGATGGGCAGACAGAAAGATGATTGATTGATTGATTGATTGATTGATAGACAGATAGATAGATATAGGTTCATATCGATTAACACAAAGCTATTGCTCATAACCATGAGAGCAATGGTTGAAGCACATAGCAAACTACAAACGAAAAAGAAGAATAACATCCAGTTTAAAAAGTGCAGTAAGCAGCCATAAGAAGAAAACAAATCCTATCATTGGCAATAACTTGGATGGAGCTAGAGGGTATTATGCTCAGTCAAATAGTCCAGTCGGAGAAATACATGTACCAAATGATTTAACTCATGTGTGGAGTACGATAACAAAGAAAAACTGAAGGAAGAAACAGCAGCATATACACAGTACCCGAGAGTGGACTAAGAGTTACCAAAGAGAAAGGGACTGGGTAGTGTTTGTGGGAAGGGATTGATAAGGGCGGGGAAAAAGAATGGGGGCATTAGGATTAGCATGAATAATGTGTAGGGTGAAGGGTCATTGGGAGGGCTATACAACACAGAGAAGACAAGTAGTGATTCTAGAGCATCTTACGACACGCTGACGGACAGCGACTGAAACTGGGATTTGGCGAGGACTTGGTGAAGGGGTTAGACTAGTTAACATATTGTTCTGCATGTGATTGTATATTAATGAGAACAAAAAAAATTTCAAAGTGCAGTAAGAGCCTAGCTATCAAATATCAGAATAAAAGTACAGGCTTTCACTGCTCCAATCAAAAGACACAGGGTTAGAA
The DNA here is from genome assembly GCF_030020395.1 of Manis pentadactyla. Lineage (NCBI taxonomy): Eukaryota > Metazoa > Chordata > Mammalia > Pholidota > Manidae > Manis > Manis pentadactyla. The sequence goes on from NW_026644672.1 coordinate 12,334, forward strand.
GAACTGATGAAAACTCAAGATCACCTAAGTGCTCCCTTACTGGAGACTCACTTGTGATCCAAGGACACAGACAAACTACAAGCTGAAGGGGCGGGGACAGGTACCCTATACAAGTGAATCTTTGAAACAAAGAAACAAATGGATTCTGTTTGAGACCCCAGAGACAGTCACTAGAAAATAGTCCTACCTAGCCACCGTGAATTCCTTTTGTTTGGTATCAGCAGTGCCCAGGTATAGATTTAGTGGTACTGCAATGTCCTTCTCATTTTTCTCACATCAACAAATGAATTGCTGTAATAATATGCGTCTGGGCTTTTGAAATCACTGGGTTTTATGATATCCACGATTGTAAAGAAGTAATAACCACATAAAGAGGGAAGTTTGGACACTCAACCAAACACGTCTCTCCACAACACACACTTTGCTCCCAAATGCTCCTGTCTAGAAATAGGTGTTCCTTTTTATTTGTCCCTCCTCCTATCAGTGGTGAACATGCCAATGTCCCTCAAACATGGTGGTGAGTAAAGCACCAAGTATACTTTTCTGTCTACAACAGGCCCAGAGGAAGTATAATTGGGGTCTTCAGTGAGGACTTAGTCAATGAATGTGGCTAAGTACAGTTAGCAAGCGAGAAGGAGGTTTAAGAGGACAGAGGACAGAGATACGGGTTCAAGTCCCTGCACCACCATTTACTGGTTTTGTAAGCACACGCGGCTGATTCGTTCTGCAATTGTCTCAGTGAGCCCAGTGCTCTCCCTACGGCCTAGTGACCTTGCAATGTTTTTGAAAGCATAATGTAGGGAAGTGACATAGTTGATGTAGTTAACTGTTCTGTACATAAGGATAGATGGACAGACAGAAAGAAGATTGTTTCATAGATAGACAGATAGATAGATGACAGATGATCGATAGATTATACACATGATAGAAGACAGGAAGCTAGATAGATGGATAGATAAATAGAGAGGATAGAGAGATAGAAAGAAGGATATATAGAAAGATAGATAGATATACAGACAGACAGAGCGATAGATAGATACAGATACATATCGATTGACACAAAGCTGTTGCTCATAACCAGGAGATGAATGGTGAAATCACATAGCTAAACTACAAACAAAAAGGAAGAATGAAATCCAGTTTACAAAGTGCAGTAAGCAGCCATAAGAAGAAAACAAATCCTACCATTTGCAATGACGTGGATGGAGCTAGACAGTAGTATGTTCAGAAAAATAGGTCAGGCGGAGAAAGACAATATCAAATGATATCACTCATGTGTGGAGTATAACAACAAAGAGAAACTGAAGGAAAAAAACAGCAGGATACTCACAGAACCCGAGAGTTGACTAAAAGTTGCCAAAGGGAAAAGGACTGCACAGGGTGGTTCTGAAGGGAGGGATAAGTGTGGGGAGAAAGATTGGGGGCATTAGGATTACCATGTATATTGCGTGGGGTCGCGCGGGACATGGGGAGTGCTGTACAACACAGAGAAGACTAGTAGAGGTTATATAGCATCTTACTACTCCATGATTGACAGCGACTGTATCGGTGTCTTTGAAGGGGTACATGCTGAAGGGGTTTAAAGCATCCAACTATGCTGATGGACAGCGACTTTAAGAGGTTTTTGCTGGTGGACTTGGATAAGGGGGAGCATAGTAAACATAATGTTTTTCACGTGATTGTAGATTAATGATAACAAAAAAATTTTTTAAGTGCAATAAGGGCACAGCACTGAATCATCAGAATAAAAGGTCAGGCTCTGAGTGCTGCAAACAAAAGACACAGGGTTAAAAGAACGGATGAAAACTCAAGAAACCTACGTGCTTCCTTACAGGAGACTCACTTGAGATCCAAGGACAAAGACAAACTACAAGCTGAAGGTGTGGGGACAAGTACCCTACACGAGTGAAACTGAAAAACAAACAATCAAACAAATGGATTCTGTTTGAGCCCCCAGAGACAGTCAGTAGGAAATAGCACTATCTGGCCTCCGTGAATTCTTTTTGTTTGTTTTCAGCAAGGCCCAGCCATAGATTTAGTGGTGGAGCAACGTCCTTCTCATTTTCTCTCACCTCAACAACTGGGTTGCTGAAATAATAAGAATCTGGGCCTCTGAAATCTGTGGGTTTTATGATCTTCACGAATGTGAAGTAATAACCACCTAAAGAGGGAAGTTTGGACACTCAAATAAATATGTCACTCCACAATACACTCTTAGCTCCCAACTGCTCCTGTCTAGAAATTGGTGTTCCTTTTTATTTGACCCTCCATCCTATCAGTGGTGTTCACATAGATGTCCTTCAAACATGGTGGTGAGCAAAGCAACAATTTTACGTTTCTGTCGTCCACAGGCCCAGAGGAAGGATACTTGTGGTCTTCAGGGAGCACTTAGTGAATGAATGTGGCTATATACAGACAGGAAGTGAGAAGGAGATGAAAGAGGACAGAGGATAGAGACACGGGTTCAAGTCCCTGCACAACCATTTCCTGGTTTTGTAGGTACACTCGGCCGACACGACCTGCAAGTGTCTCGGTGAACCCAGTACTCTCCCTACAGCCTAGTTACCTTGCAGGATTTTTGGAAGCATAATGTAGGAAAGTGACATAGGATATGTGGTTACCTGTTCTGTACACAAGGACAGATGGGCAGACAGAAAGATGATTGATTGATTGATTGATTGATTGATAGACAGATAGATAGATATAGGTTCATATCGATTAACACAAAGCTATTGCTCATAACCATGAGAGCAATGGTTGAAGCACATAGCAAACTACAAACGAAAAAGAAGAATAACATCCAGTTTAAAAAGTGCAGTAAGCAGCCATAAGAAGAAAACAAATCCTATCATTGGCAATAACTTGGATGGAGCTAGAGGGTATTATGCTCAGTCAAATAGTCCAGTCGGAGAAATACATGTACCAAATGATTTAACTCATGTGTGGAGTACGATAACAAAGAAAAACTGAAGGAAGAAACAGCAGCATATACACAGTACCCGAGAGTGGACTAAGAGTTACCAAAGAGAAAGGGACTGGGTAGTGTTTGTGGGAAGGGATTGATAAGGGCGGGGAAAAAGAATGGGGGCATTAGGATTAGCATGAATAATGTGTAGGGTGAAGGGTCATTGGGAGGGCTATACAACACAGAGAAGACAAGTAGTGATTCTAGAGCATCTTACGACACGCTGACGGACAGCGACTGAAACTGGGATTTGGCGAGGACTTGGTGAAGGGGTTAGACTAGTTAACATATTGTTCTGCATGTGATTGTATATTAATGAGAACAAAAAAAATTTCAAAGTGCAGTAAGAGCCTAGCTATCAAATATCAGAATAAAAGTACAGGCTTTCACTGCTCCAATCAAAAGACACAGGGTTAGAAGAACTGATGAAAACTCAAGATCACCTAAGTGCTCCCTTACTGGAGACTCACTTGTGATCCAAGGACACAGACAAACTACAAGCTGAAGGGGCGGGGACAGGTACCCTATACAAGTGAATCTTTGAAACAAAGAAACAAATGGATTCTGTTTGAGACCCCAGAGACAGTCACTAGAAAATAGTCCTACCTAGCCACCGTGAATTCCTTTTGTTTGGTATCAGCAGTGCCCAGGTATAGATTTAGTGGTACTGCAATGTCCTTCTCATTTTTCTCACATCAACAAATGAATTGCTGTAATAATATGCGTCTGGGCTTTTGAAATCACTGGGTTTTATGATATCCACGATTGTAAAGAAGTAATAACCACATAAAGAGGGAAGTTTGGACACTCAACCAAACACGTCTCTCCACAACACACACTTTGCTCCCAAATGCTCCTGTCTAGAAATAGGTGTTCCTTTTTATTTGTCCCTCCTCCTATCAGTGGTGAACATGCCAATGTCCCTCAAACATGGTGGTGAGTAAAGCACCAAGTATACTTTTCTGTCTACAACAGGCCCAGAGGAAGTATAATTGGGGTCTTCAGTGAGGACTTAGTCAATGAATGTGGCTAAGTACAGTTAGCAAGCGAGAAGGAGGTTTAAGAGGACAGAGGACAGAGATACGGGTTCAAGTCCCTGCACCACCATTTACTGGTTTTGTAAGCACACGCGGCTGATTCGTTCTGCAATTGTCTCAGTGAGCCCAGTGCTCTCCCTACGGCCTAGTGACCTTGCAATGTTTTTGAAAGCATAATGTAGGGAAGTGACATAGTTGATGTAGTTAACTGTTCTGTACATAAGGATAGATGGACAGACAGAAAGAAGATTGTTTCATAGATAGACAGATAGATAGATGACAGATGATCGATAGATTATACACATGATAGAAGACAGGAAGCTAGATAGATGGATAGATAAATAGAGAGGATAGAGAGATAGAAAGAAGGATATATAGAAAGGTAGATAGATATACAGACAGACAGAGCGATAGATAGATACAGATACATATCGATTGACACAAAGCTGTTGCTCATAACCAGGAGATGAATGGTGAAATCACATAGCTAAACTACAAACAAAAAGGAAGAATGAAATCCAGTTTACAAAGTGCAGTAAGCAGCCATAAGAAGAAAACAAATCCTACCATTTGCAATGACGTGGATGGAGCTAGACAGTAGTATGTTCAGAAAAATAGGTCAGGCGGAGAAAGACAATATCAAATGATATCACTCATGTGTGGAGTATAACAACAAAGAGAAACTGAAGGAAAAAAACAGCAGGATACTCACAGAACCCGAGAGTTGACTAAAAGTTGCCAAAGGGAAAAGGACTGCACAGGGTGGTTCTGAAGGGAGGGATAAGTGTGGGGAGAAAGATTGGGGGCATTAGGATTACCATGTATATTGCGTGGGGTCGCGCGGGACATGGGGAGTGCTGTACAACACAGAGAAGACTAGTAGAGGTTATATAGCATCTTACTACTCCATGATTGACAGCGACTGTATCGGTGTCTTTGAAGGGGTACATGCTGAAGGGGTTTAAAGCATCCAACTATGCTGATGGACAGCGACTTTAAGAGGTTTTTGCTGGTGGACTTGGATAAGGGGGAGCATAGTAAACATAATGTTTTTCACGTGATTGTAGATTAATGATAACAAAAAAATTTTTTAAGTGCAATAAGGGCACAGCACTGAATCATCAGAATAAAAGGTCAGGCTCTGAGTGCTGCAAACAAAAGACACAGGGTTAAAAGAACGGATGAAAACTCAAGAAACCTACGTGCTTCCTTACAGGAGACTCACTTGAGATCCAAGGACAAAGACAAACTACAAGCTGAAGGTGTGGGGACAAGTACCCTACACGAGTGAAACTGAAAAACAAACAATCAAACAAATGGATTCTGTTTGAGCCCCCAGAGACAGTCAGTAGGAAATAGCACTATCTGGCCTCCGTGAATTCTTTTTGTTTGTTTTCAGCAAGGCCCAGCCATAGATTTAGTGGTGGAGCAACGTCCTTCTCATTTTCTCTCACCTCAACAACTGGGTTGCTGAAATAATAAGAATCTGGGCCTCTGAAATCTGTGGGTTTTATGATCTTCACGAATGTGAAGTAATAACCACCTAAAGAGGGAAGTTTGGACACTCAAATAAATATGTCACTCCACAATACACTCTTAGCTCCCAACTGCTCCTGTCTAGAAATTGGTGTTCCTTTTTATTTGACCCTCCATCCTATCAGTGGTGTTCACATAGATGTCCTTCAAACATGGTGGTGAGCAAAGCAACAATTTTACGTTTCTGTCGTCCACAGGCCCAGAGGAAGGATACTTGTGGTCTTCAGGGAGCACTTAGTGAATGAATGTGGCTATATACAGACAGGAAGTGAGAAGGAGATGAAAGAGGACAGAGGATAGAGACACGGGTTCAAGTCCCTGCACAACCATTTCCTGGTTTTGTAGGTACACTCGGCCGACACGACCTGCAAGTGTCTCGGTGAACCCAGTACTCTCCCTACAGCCTAGTTACCTTGCAGGATTTTTGGAAGCATAATGTAGGAAAGTGACATAGGATATGTGGTTACCTGTTCTGTACACAAGGACAGATGGGCAGACAGAAAGATGATTGATTGATTGATTGATTGATTGATAGACAGATAGATAGATATAGGTTCATATCGATTAACACAAAGCTATTGCTCATAACCATGAGAGCAATGGTTGAAGCACATAGCAAACTACAAACGAAAAAGAAGAATAACATCCAGTTTAAAAAGTGCAGTAAGCAGCCATAAGAAGAAAACAAATCCTATCATTGGCAATAACTTGGATGGAGCTAGAGGGTATTATGCTCAGTCAAATAGTCCAGTCGGAGAAATACATGTACCAAATGATTTAACTCATGTGTGGAGTACGATAACAAAGAAAAACTGAAGGAAGAAACAGCAGCATATACACAGTACCCGAGAGTGGACTAAGAGTTACCAAAGAGAAAGGGACTGGGTAGTGTTTGTGGGAAGGGATTGATAAGGGCGGGGAAAAAGAATGGGGGCATTAGGATTAGCATGAATAATGTGTAGGGTGAAGGGTCATTGGGAGGGCTATACAACACAGAGAAGACAAGTAGTGATTCTAGAGCATCTTACGACACGCTGACGGACAGCGACTGAAACTGGGATTTGGCGAGGACTTGGTGAAGGGGTTAGACTAGTTAACATATTGTTCTGCATGTGATTGTATATTAATGAGAACAAAAAAAATTTCAAAGTGCAGTAAGAGCCTAGCTATCAAATATCAGAATAAAAGTACAGGCTTTCACTGCTCCAATCAAAAGACACAGGGTTAGAAGAACTGATGAAAACTCAAGATCACCTAAGTGCTCCCTTACTGGAGACTCACTTGTGATCCAAGGACACAGACAAACTACAAGCTGAAGGGGCGGGGACAGGTACCCTATACAAGTGAATCTTTGAAACAAAGAAACAAATGGATTCTGTTTGAGACCCCAGAGACAGTCACTAGAAAATAGTCCTACCTAGCCACCGTGAATTCCTTTTGTTTGGTATCAGCAGTGCCCAGGTATAGATTTAGTGGTACTGCAATGTCCTTCTCATTTTTCTCACATCAACAAATGAATTGCTGTAATAATATGCGTCTGGGCTTTTGAAATCACTGGGTTTTATGATATCCACGATTGTAAAGAAGTAATAACCACATAAAGAGGGAAGTTTGGACACTCAACCAAACACGTCTCTCCACAACACACACTTTGCTCCCAAATGCTCCTGTCTAGAAATAGGTGTTCCTTTTTATTTGTCCCTCCTCCTATCAGTGGTGAACATGCCAATGTCCCTCAAACATGGTGGTGAGTAAAGCACCAAGTATACTTTTCTGTCTACAACAGGCCCAGAGGAAGTATAATTGGGGTCTTCAGTGAGGACTTAGTCAATGAATGTGGCTAAGTACAGTTAGCAAGCGAGAAGGAGGTTTAAGAGGACAGAGGACAGAGATACGGGTTCAAGTCCCTGCACCACCATTTACTGGTTTTGTAAGCACACGCGGCTGATTCGTTCTGCAATTGTCTCAGTGAGCCCAGTGCTCTCCCTACGGCCTAGTGACCTTGCAATGTTTTTGAAAGCATAATGAAGGGAAGTGACATAGTTGATGTAGTTAACTGTTCTGTACATAAGGATAGATGGACAGACAGAAAGAAGATTGTTTCATAGATAGACAGATAGATAGATGACAGATGATCGATAGATTATACACATGATAGAAGACAGGAAGCTAGATAGATGGATAGATAAATAGAGAGGATAGAGAGATAGAAAGAAGGATATATAGAAAGATAGATAGATATACAGACAGACAGAGCGATAGATAGATACAGATACATATCGATTGACACAAAGCTGTTGCTCATAACCAGGAGATGAATGGTGAAATCACATAGCTAAACTACAAACAAAAAGGAAGAATGAAATCCAGTTTACAAAGTGCAGTAAGCAGCCATAAGAAGAAAACAAATCCTACCATTTGCAATGACGTGGATGGAGCTAGACAGTAGTATGTTCAGAAAAATAGGTCAGGCGGAGAAAGACAATATCAAATGATATCACTCATGTGTGGAGTATAACAACAAAGAGAAACTGAAGGAAAAAAACAGCAGGATACTCACAGAACCCGAGAGTTGACTAAAAGTTGCCAAAGGGAAAAGGACTGCACAGGGTGGTTCTGAAGGGAGGGATAAGTGTGGGGAGAAAGATTGGGGGCATTAGGATTACCATGTATATTGCGTGGGGTCGCGCGGGACATGGGGAGTGCTGTACAACACAGAGAAGACTAGTAGAGGTTATATAGCATCTTACTACTCCATGATTGACAGCGACTGTATCGGTGTCTTTGAAGGGGTACATGCTGAAGGGGTTTAAAGCATCCAACTATGCTGATGGACAGCGACTTTAAGAGGTTTTTGCTGGTGGACTTGGATAAGGGGGAGCATAGTAAACATAATGTTTTTCACGTGATTGTAGATTAATGATAACAAAAAAATTTTTTAAGTGCAATAAGGGCACAGCACTGAATCATCAGAATAAAAGGTCAGGCTCTGAGTGCTGCAAACAAAAGACACAGGGTTAAAAGAACGGATGAAAACTCAAGAAACCTACGTGCTTCCTTACAGGAGACTCACTTGAGATCCAAGGACAAAGACAAACTACAAGCTGAAGGTGTGGGGACAAGTACCCTACACGAGTGAAACTGAAAAACAAACAATCAAACAAATGGATTCTGTTTGAGCCCCCAGAGACAGTCAGTAGGAAATAGCACTATCTGGCCTCCGTGAATTCTTTTTGTTTGTTTTCAGCAAGGCCCAGCCATAGATTTAGTGGTGGAGCAACGTCCTTCTCATTTTCTCTCACCTCAACAACTGGGTTGCTGAAATAATAAGAATCTGGGCCTCTGAAATCTGTGGGTTTTATGATCTTCACGAATGTGAAGTAATAACCACCTAAAGAGGGAAGTTTGGACACTCAAATAAATATGTCACTCCACAATACACTCTTAGCTCCCAACTGCTCCTGTCTAGAAATTGGTGTTCCTTTTTATTTGACCCTCCATCCTATCAGTGGTGTTCACATAGATGTCCTTCAAACATGGTGGTGAGCAAAGCAACAATTTTACGTTTCTGTCGTCCACAGGCCCAGAGGAAGGATACTTGTGGTCTTCAGGGAGCACTTAGTGAATGAATGTGGCTATATACAGACAGGAAGTGAGAAGGAGATGAAAGAGGACAGAGGATAGAGACACGGGTTCAAGTCCCTGCACAACCATTTCCTGGTTTTGTAGGTACACTCGGCCGACACGACCTGCAAGTGTCTCGGTGAACCCAGTACTCTCCCTACAGCCTAGTTACCTTGCAGGATTTTTGGAAGCATAATGTAGGAAAGTGACATAGGATATGTGGTTACCTGTTCTGTACACAAGGACAGATGGGCAGACAGAAAGATGATTGATTGATTGATTGATTGATTGATAGACAGATAGATAGATATAGGTTCATATCGATTAACACAAAGCTATTGCTCATAACCATGAGAGCAATGGTTGAAGCACATAGCAAACTACAAACGAAAAAGAAGAATAACATCCAGTTTAAAAAGTGCAGTAAGCAGCCATAAGAAGAAAACAAATCCTATCATTGGCAATAACTTGGATGGAGCTAGAGGGTATTATGCTCAGTCAAATAGTCCAGTCGGAGAAATACATGTACCAAATGATTTAACTCATGTGTGGAGTACGATAACAAAGAAAAACTGAAGGAAGAAACAGCAGCATATACACAGTACCCGAGAGTGGACTAAGAGTTACCAAAGAGAAAGGGACTGGGTAGTGTTTGTGGGAAGGGATTGATAAGGGCGGGGAAAAAGAATGGGGGCATTAGGATTAGCATGAATAATGTGTAGGGTGAAGGGTCATTGGGAGGGCTATACAACACAGAGAAGACAAGTAGTGATTCTAGAGCATCTTACGACACGCTGACGGACAGCGACTGAAACTGGGATTTGGTGAGGACTTGGTGAAGGGGTTAGACTAGTTAACATATTGTTCTGCATGTGATTGTATATTAATGAGAACAAAAAAAATTTCAAAGTGCAGTAAGAGCCTAGCTATCAAATATCAGAATAAAAGTACAGGCTTTCACTGCTCCAATCAAAAGACACAGGGTTAGAAGAACTGATGAAAACTCAAGATCACCTAAGTGCTCCCTTACTGGAGACTCACTTGTGATCCAAGGACACAGACAAACTACAAGCTGAAGGGGCGGGGACAGGTACCCTATACAAGTGAATCTTTGAAACAAAGAAACAAATGGATTCTGTTTGAGACCCCAGAGACAGTCACTAGAAAATAGTCCTACCTAGCCACCGTGAATTCCTTTTGTTTGGTATCAGCAGTGCCCAGGTATAGATTTAGTGGTACTGCAATGTCCTTCTCATTTTTCTCACATCAACAAATGAATTGCTGTAATAATATGCGTCTGGGCTTTTGAAATCACTGGGTTTTATGATATCCACGATTGTAAAGAAGTAATAACCACATAAAGAGGGAAGTTTGGACACTCAACCAAACACGTCTCTCCACAACACACACTTTGCTCCCAAATGCTCCTGTCTAGAAATAGGTGTTCCTTTTTATTTGTCCCTCCTCCTATCAGTGGTGAACATGCCAATGTCCCTCAAACATGGTGGTGAGTAAAGCACCAAGTATACTTTTCTGTCTACAACAGGCCCAGAGGAAGTATAATTGGGGTCTTCAGTGAGGACTTAGTCAATGAATGTGGCTAAGTACAGTTAGCAAGCGAGAAGGAGGTTTAAGAGGACAGAGGACAGAGATACGGGTTCAAGTCCCTGCACCACCATTTACTGGTTTTGTAAGCACACGCGGCTGATTCGTTCTGCAATTGTCTCAGTGAGCCCAGTGCTCTCCCTACGGCCTAGTGACCTTGCAATGTTTTTGAAAGCATAATGTAGGGAAGTGACATAGTTGATGTAGTTAACTGTTCTGTACATAAGGATAGATGGACAGACAGAAAGAAGATTGTTTCATAGATAGACAGATAGATAGATGACAGATGATCGATAGATTATACACATGATAGAAGACAGGAAGCTAGATAGATGGATAGATAAATAGAGAGGATAGAGAGATAGAAAGAAGGATATATAGAAAGATAGATAGATATACAGACAGACAGAGCGATAGATAGATACAGATACATATCGATTGACACAAAGCTGTTGCTCATAACCAGGAGATGAATGGTGAAATCACATAGCTAAACTACAAACAAAAAGGAAGAATGAAATCCAGTTTACAAAGTGCAGTAAGCAGCCATAAGAAGAAAACAAATCCTACCATTTGCAATGACGTGGATGGAGCTAGACAGTAGTATGTTCAGAAAAATAGGTCAGGCGGAGAAAGACAATATCAAATGATATCACTCATGTGTGGAGTATAACAACAAAGAGAAACTGAAGGAAAAAAACAGCAGGATACTCACAGAACCCGAGAGTTGACTAAAAGTTGCCAAAGGGAAAAGGACTGCACAGGGTGGTTCTGAAGGGAGGGATAAGTGTGGGGAGAAAGATTGGGGGCATTAGGATTACCATGTATATTGCGTGGGGTCGCGCGGGACATGGGGAGTGCTGTACAACACAGAGAAGACTAGTAGAGGTTATATAGCATCTTACTACTCCATGATTGACAGCGACTGTATCGGTGTCTTTGAAGGGGTACATGCTGAAGGGGTTTAAAGCATCCAACTATGCTGATGGACAGCGACTTTAAGAGGTTTTTGCTGGTGGACTTGGATAAGGGGGAGCATAGTAAACATAATGTTTTTCACGTGATTGTAGATTAATGATAACAAAAAAATTTTTTAAGTGCAATAAGGGCACAGCACTGAATCATCAGAATAAAAGGTCAGGCTCTGAGTGCTGCAAACAAAAGACACAGGGTTAAAAGAACGGATGAAAACTCAAGAAACCTACGTGCTTCCTTACAGGAGACTCACTTGAGATCCAAGGACAAAGACAAACTACAAGCTGAAGGTGTGGGGACAAGTACCCTACACGAGTGAAACTGAAAAACAAACAATCAAACAAATGGATTCTGTTTGAGCCCCCAGAGACAGTCAGTAAGAAATAGCACTATCTGGCCTCCGTGAATTCTTTTTGTTTGTTTTCAGCAAGGCCCAGCCATAGATTTAGTGGTGGAGCAACGTCCTTCTCATTTTCTCTCACCTCAACAACTGGGTTGCTGAAATAATAAGAATCTGGGCCTCTGAAATCTGTGGGTTTTATGATCTTCACGAATGTGAAGTAATAACCACCTAAAGAGGGAAGTTTGGACACTCAAATAAATATGTCACTCCACAATACACTCTTAGCTCCCAACTGCTCCTGTCTAGAAATTGGTGTTCCTTTTTATTTGACCCTCCATCCTATCAGTGGTGTTCACATAGATGTCCTTCAAACATGGTGGTGAGCAAAGCAACAATTTTACGTTTCTGTCGTCCACAGGCCCAGAGGAAGGATACTTGTGGTCTTCAGGGAGCACTTAGTGAATGAATGTGGCTATATACAGACAGGAAGTGAGAAGGAGATGAAAGAGGACAGAGGATAGAGACACGGGTTCAAGTCCCTGCACAACCATTTCCTGGTTTTGTAGGTACACTCGGCCGACACGACCTGCAAGTGTCTCGGTGAACCCAGTACTCTCCCTACAGCCTAGTTACCTTGCAGGATTTTTGGAAGCATAATGTAGGAAAGTGACATAGGATATGTGGTTACCTGTTCTGTACACAAGGACAGATGGGCAGACAGAAAGATGATTGATTGATTGATTGATTGATTGATAGACAGATAGATAGATATAGGTTCATATCGATTAACACAAAGCTATTGCTCATAACCATGAGAGCAATGGTTGAAGCACATAGCAAACTACAAACGAAAAAGAAGAATAACATCCAGTTTAAAAAGTGCAGTAAGCAGCCATAAGAAGAAAACAAATCCTATCATTGGCAATAACTTGGATGGAGCTAGAGGGTATTATGCTCAGTCAAATAGTCCAGTCGGAGAAATACATGTACCAAATGATTTAACTCATGTGTGGAGTACGATAACAAAGAAAAACTGAAGGAAGAAACAGCAGCATATACACAGTACCCGAGAGTGGACTAAGAGTTACCAAAGAGAAAGGGACTGGGTAGTGTTTGTGGGAAGGGATTGATAAGGGCGGGGAAAAAGAATGGGGGCATTAGGATTAGCATGAATAATGTGTAGGGTGAAGGGTCATTGGGAGGGCTATACAACACAGAGAAGACAAGTAGTGATTCTAGAGCATCTTACGACACGCTGACGGACAGCGACTGAAACTGGGATTTGGTGAGGACTTGGTGAAGGGGTTAGACTAGTTAACATATTGTTCTGCATGTGATTGTATATTAATGAGAACAAAAAAAATTTCAAAGTGCAGTAAGAGCCTAGCTATCAAATATCAGAATAAAAGTACAGGCTTTCACTGCTCCAATCAAAAGACACAGGGTTAGAAGAACTGATGAAAACTCAAGATCACCTAAGTGCTCCCTTACTGGAGACTCACTTGTGATCCAAGGACACAGACAAACTACAAGCTGAAGGGGCGGGGACAGGTACCCTATACAAGTGAATCTTTGAAACAAAGAAACAAATGGATTCTGTTTGAGACCCCAGAGACAGTCACTAGAAAATAGTCCTACCTAGCCACCGTGAATTCCTTTTGTTTGGTATCAGCAGTGCCCAGGTATAGATTTAGTGGTACTGCAATGTCCTTCTCATTTTTCTCACATCAACAAATGAATTGCTGTAATAATATGCGTCTGGGCTTTTGAAATCACTGGGTTTTATGATATCCACGATTGTAAAGAAGTAATAACCACATAAAGAGGGAAGTTTGGACACTCAACCAAACACGTCTCTCCACAACACACACTTTGCTCCCAAATGCTCCTGTCTAGAAATAGGTGTTCCTTTTTATTTGTCCCTCCTCCTATCAGTGGTGAACATGCCAATGTCCCTCAAACATGGTGGTGAGTAAAGCACCAAGTATACTTTTCTGTCTACAACAGGCCCAGAGGAAGTATAATTGGGGTCTTCAGTGAGGACTTAGTCAATGAATGTGGCTAAGTACAGTTAGCAAGCGAGAAGGAGGTTTAAGAGGACAGAGGACAGAGATACGGGTTCAAGTCCCTGCACCACCATTTACTGGTTTTGTAAGCACACGCGGCTGATTCGTTCTGCAATTGTCTCAGTGAGCCCAGTGCTCTCCCTACGGCCTAGTGACCTTGCAATGTTTTTGAAAGCATAATGTAGGGAAGTGACATAGTTGATGTAGTTAACTGTTCTGTACATAAGGATAGATGGACAGACAGAAAGAAGATTGTTTCATAGATAGACAGATAGATAGATGACAGATGATCGATAGATTATACACATGATAGAAGACAGGAAGCTAGATAGATGGATAGATAAATAGAGAGGATAGAGAGATAGAAAGAAGGATATATAGAAAGATAGATAGATATACAGACAGACAGAGCGATAGATAGATACAGATACATATCGATTGACACAAAGCTGTTGCTCATAACCAGGAGATGAATGGTGAAATCACATAGCTAAACTACAAACAAAAAGGAAGAATGAAATCCAGTTTACAAAGTGCAGTAAGCAGCCATAAGAAGAAAACAAATCCTACCATTTGCAATGACGTGGATGGAGCTAGACAGTAGTATGTTCAGAAAAATAGGTCAGGCGGAGAAAGACAATATCAAATGATATCACTCATGTGTGGAGTATAACAACAAAGAGAAACTGAAGGAAAAAAACAGCAGGATACTCACAGAACCCGAGAGTTGACTAAAAGTTGCCAAAGGGAAAAGGACTGCACAGGGTGGTTCTGAAGGGAGGGATAAGTGTGGGGAGAAAGATTGGGGGCATTAGGATTACCATGTATATTGCGTGGGGTCGCGCGGGACATGGGGAGTGCTGTACAACACAGAGAAGACTAGTAGAGGTTATATAGCATCTTACTACTCCATGATTGACAGCGACTGTATCGGTGTCTTTGAAGGGGTACATGCTGAAGGGGTTTAAAGCATCCAACTATGCTGATGGACAGCGACTTTAAGAGGTTTTTGCTGGTGGACTTGGATAAGGGGGAGCATAGTAAACATAATGTTTTTCACGTGATTGTAGATTAATGATAACAAAAAAATTTTTTAAGTGCAATAAGGGCACAGCACTGAATCATCAGAATAAAAGGTCAGGCTCTGAGTGCTGCAAACAAAAGACACAGGGTTAAAAGAACGGATGAAAACTCAAGAAACCTACGTGCTTCCTTACAGGAGACTCACTTGAGATCCAAGGACAAAGACAAACTACAAGCTGAAGGTGTGGGGACAAGTACCCTACACGAGTGAAACTGAAAAACAAACAATCAAACAAATGGATTCTGTTTGAGCCCCCAGAGACAGTCAGTAAGAAATAGCACTATCTGGCCTCCGTGAATTCTTTTTGTTTGTTTTCAGCAAGGCCCAGCCATAGATTTAGTGGTGGAGCAACGTCCTTCTCATTTTCTCTCACCTCAACAACTGGGTTGCTGAAATAATAAGAATCTGGGCCTCTGAAATCTGTGGGTTTTATGATCTTCACGAATGTGAAGTAATAACCACCTAAAGAGGGAAGTTTGGACACTCAAATAAATATGTCACTCCACAATACACTCTTAGCTCCCAACTGCTCCTGTCTAGAAATTGGTGTTCCTTTTTATTTGACCCTCCATCCTATCAGTGGTGTTCACATAGATGTCCTTCAAACATGGTGGTGAGCAAAGCAACAATTTTACGTTTCTGTCGTCCACAGGCCCAGAGGAAGGATACTTGTGGTCTTCAGGGAGCACTTAGTGAATGAATGTGGCTATATACAGACAGGAAGTGAGAAGGAGATGAAAGAGGACAGAGGATAGAGACACGGGTTCAAGTCCCTGCACAACCATTTCCTGGTTTTGTAGGTACACTCGGCCGACACGACCTGCAAGTGTCTCGGTGAACCCAGTACTCTCCCTACAGCCTAGTTACCTTGCAGGATTTTTGGAAGCATAATGTAGGAAAGTGACATAGGATATGTGGTTACCTGTTCTGTACACAAGGACAGATGGGCAGACAGAAAGATGATTGATTGATTGATTGATTGATTGATAGACAGATAGATAGATATAGGTTCATATCGATTAACACAAAGCTATTGCTCATAACCATGAGAGCAATGGTTGAAGCACATAGCAAACTACAAACGAAAAAGAAGAATAACATCCAGTTTAAAAAGTGCAGTAAGCAGCCATAAGAAGAAAACAAATCCTATCATTGGCAATAACTTGGATGGAGCTAGAGGGTATTATGCTCAGTCAAATAGTCCAGTCGGAGAAATACATGTACCAAATGATTTAACTCATGTGTGGAGTACGATAACAAAGAAAAACTGAAGGAAGAAACAGCAGCATATACACAGTACCCGAGAGTGGACTAAGAGTTACCAAAGAGAAAGGGACTGGGTAGTGTTTGTGGGAAGGGATTGATAAGGGCGGGGAAAAAGAATGGGGGCATTAGGATTAGCATGAATAATGTGTAGGGTGAAGGGTCATTGGGAGGGCTATACAACACAGAGAAGACAAGTAGTGATTCTAGAGCATCTTACGACACGCTGACGGACAGCGACTGAAACTGGGATTTGGCGAGGACTTGGTGAAGGGGTTAGACTAGTTAACATATTGTTCTGCATGTGATTGTATATTAATGAGAACAAAAAAAATTTCAAAGTGCAGTAAGAGCCTAGCTATCAAATATCAGAATAAAAGTACAGGCTTTCACTGCTCCAATCAAAAGACACAGGGTTAGAAGAACTGATGAAAACTCAAGATCACCTAAGTGCTCCCTTACTGGAGACTCACTTGTGATCCAAGGACACAGACAAACTACAAGCTGAAGGGGCGGGGACAGGTACCCTATACAAGTGAATCTTTGAAACAAAGAAACAAATGGATTCTGTTTGAGACCCCAGAGACAGTCACTAGAAAATAGTCCTACCTAGCCACCGTGAATTCCTTTTGTTTGGTATCAGCAGTGCCCAGGTATAGATTTAGTGGTACTGCAATGTCCTTCTCATTTTTCTCACATCAACAAATGAATTGCTGTAATAATATGCGTCTGGGCTTTTGAAATCACTGGGTTTTATGATATCCACGATTGTAAAGAAGTAATAACCACATAAAGAGGGAAGTTTGGACACTCAACCAAACACGTCTCTCCACAACACACACTTTGCTCCCAAATGCTCCTGTCTAGAAATAGGTGTTCCTTTTTATTTGTCCCTCCTCCTATCAGTGGTGAACATGCCAATGTCCCTCAAACATGGTGGTGAGTAAAGCACCAAGTATACTTTTCTGTCTACAACAGGCCCAGAGGAAGTATAATTGGGGTCTTCAGTGAGGACTTAGTCAATGAATGTGGCTAAGTACAGTTAGCAAGCGAGAAGGAGGTTTAAGAGGACAGAGGACAGAGATACGGGTTCAAGTCCCTGCACCACCATTTACTGGTTTTGTAAGCACACGCGGCTGATTCGTTCTGCAATTGTCTCAGTGAGCCCAGTGCTCTCCCTACGGCCTAGTGACCTTGCAATGTTTTTGAAAGCATAATGTAGGGAAGTGACATAGTTGATGTAGTTAACTGTTCTGTACATAAGGATAGATGGACAGACAGAAAGAAGATTGTTTCATAGATAGACAGATAGATAGATGACAGATGATCGATAGATTATACACATGATAGAAGACAGGAAGCTAGATAGATGGATAGATAAATAGAGAGGATAGAGAGATAGAAAGAAGGATATATAGAAAGGTAGATAGATATACAGACAGACAGAGCGATAGATAGATACAGATACATATCGATTGACACAAAGCTGTTGCTCATAACCAGGAGATGAATGGTGAAATCACATAGCTAAACTACAAACAAAAAGGAAGAATGAAATCCAGTTTACAAAGTGCAGTAAGCAGCCATAAGAAGAAAACAAATCCTACCATTTGCAATGACGTGGATGGAGCTAGACAGTAGTATGTTCAGAAAAATAGGTCAGGCGGAGAAAGACAATATCAAATGATATCACTCATGTGTGGAGTATAACAACAAAGAGAAACTGAAGGAAAAAAACAGCAGGATACTCACAGAACCCGAGAGTTGACTAAAAGTTGCCAAAGGGAAAAGGACTGCACAGGGTGGTTCTGAAGGGAGGGATAAGTGTGGGGAGAAAGATTGGGGGCATTAGGATTACCATGTATATTGCGTGGGGTCGCGCGGGACATGGGGAGTGCTGTACAACACAGAGAAGACTAGTAGAGGTTATATAGCATCTTACTACTCCATGATTGACAGCGACTGTATCGGTGTCTTTGAAGGGGTACATGCTGAAGGGGTTTAAAGCATCCAACTATGCTGATGGACAGCGACTTTAAGAGGTTTTTGCTGGTGGACTTGGATAAGGGGGAGCATAGTAAACATAATGTTTTTCACGTGATTGTAGATTGATGATAACAAAAAAATTTTTTAAGTGCAATAAGGGCACAGCACTGAATCATCAGAATAAAAGGTCAGGCTCTGAGTGCTGCAAACAAAAGACACAGGGTTAAAAGAACGGATGAAAACTCAAGAAACCTACGTGCTTCCTTACAGGAGACTCACTTGAGATCCAAGGACAAAGACAAACTACAAGCTGAAGGTGTGGGGACAAGTACCCTACACGAGTGAAACTGAAAAACAAACAATCAAACAAATGGATTCTGTTTGAGCCCCCAGAGACAGTCAGTAGGAAATAGCACTATCTGGCCTCCGTGAATTCTTTTTGTTTGTTTTCAGCAAGGCCCAGCCATAGATTTAGTGGTGGAGCAACGTCCTTCTCATTTTCTCTCACCTCAACAACTGGGTTGCTGAAATAATAAGAATCTGAGCCTTTGAAATCTGTGGGTTTTATGATCTTCACGAATGTGAAGTAATAACCACCTAAAGAGGGAAGTTTGGACACTCAAATAAATATGTCACTCCACAATACACTCTTAGCTCCCAACTGCTCCTGTCTAGAAATTGGTGTTCCTTTTTATTTGACCCTCCATCCTATCAGTGGTGTTCACATAGATGTCCTTCAAACATGGTGGTGAGCAAAGCAACAATTTTACGTTTCTGTCGTCCACAGGCCCAGAGGAAGGATACTTGTGGTCTTCAGGGAGCACTTAGTGAATGAATGTGGCTATATACAGACAGGAAGTGAGAAGGAGATGAAAGAGGACAGAGGATAAAGACACGGGTTCAAGTCCCTGCACAACCATTACCTGGTTTTGTAGGTACACTCGGCCGACACGACCTGCAAGTGTCTCGGTGAACCCAGTACTCTCCCTACAGCCTAGTTACCTTGCAGGATTTTTGGAAGCATAATGTAGGAAAGTGACATAGGATATGTGGTTACCTGTTCTGTACACAAGGACAGATGGGCAGACAGAAAGATGATTGATTGATTGATTGATTGATTGATTGATAGACAGACAGATAGATAGATATAGGTTCATATCGATTAACACAAAGCTATTGCTCATAACCATGAGAGCAATGGTTGAAGCACATAGCAAACTACAAACGAAAAAGAAGAATAAAATCCAGTTTAAAAAGTGCAGTAAGCAGCCATAAGAAGAAAACAAATCCTATCATTGGCAATAACTTGGATGGAGCTAGAGGGTATTATGCTCAGTCAAATAGTCCAGTCGGAGAAATACATGTACCAAATGATTTAACTCATGTGTGGAGTACGATAACAAAGAAAAACTGAAGGAAGAAACAGCAGCATATACACAGTACCCGAGAGTGGACTAAGAGTTACCAAAGAGAAAGGGACTGGGTAGTGTTTGTGGGAAGGGATTGATAAGGGCGGGGAAAATGAATGGGGGCATTAGGATTTGCATGAATAATGTGTAGGGTGAAGGGTCATTGGGAGGGCTATACAACACAGAGAAGACAAGTAGTGATTCTAGAGCATCTAACGACACGCTGATGGACAGTGACTGAAACTGGGATTTGGTGAGGACTTGGTGAAGGGGTTAGACTAGTTAACATATTGTTCTGCATGTGATTGTATATTAATGAGAACAAAAAAATTTCAAAGTGCAGTAAGAGCCTAGCTATCAAATATCAGAATAAAAGTACAGGCTTTCACTGCTCCAATCAAAAGACACAGGGTTAGAAGAACTGATGAAAACTCAAGATCACCTAAGTGCTCCCTTACTGGAGACTCACTTGTGATCCAAGTACACAGACAAACTACAAGCTGAAGGGGCGGGGACAGGTACCCTATACAAGTGAATCTTTGAAACAAAGAAACAAATGGATTCTGTTTGAGACCCCAGAGACAGTCACTAGAAAATAGTCCTACCTAGCCACCGTGAATTCCTTTTGTTTGGTATCAGCAGTGCCCAGGTATAGATTTAGTGGTACTGCAATGTCCTTCTCATTTTTCTCACATCAACAAATGAATTGCTGTAATAATATGCGTCTGGGCTTTTGAAATCACTGGGTTTTATGATATCCACGATTGTAAAGAAGTAATAACCACATAAAGAGGGAAGTTTGGACACTCAACCAAACACGTCTCTCCACAACACACACTTTGCTCCCAAATGCTCCTGTCTAGAAATAGGTGTTCCTTTTTATTTGTCCCTTCTACTATCAGTGGTGAACATGCCAATGTCCCTCAAACATGGTGGTGAGTAAAGCACCAAGTATACTTTTCTGTCTACAACAGGCCCAGAGGAAGTATAATTGGGGTCTTCAGTGAGGACTTAGTCAATGAATGTGGCTAAGTACAGTTAGCAAGCGAGAAGGAGGTTTAAGAGGACAGAGGACAGAGATACGGGTTCAAGTCCCTGCACCACCATTTACTGGTTTTGTAAGCACACGCGGCTGATTCGTTCTGCAATTGTCTCAGTGAGCCCAGTGCTCTCCCTACGGCCTAGTGACCTTGCAATGTTTTTGAAAGCATAATGTAGGGAAGTGACATAGTTGATGTAGTTAACTGTTCTGTACATAAGGATAGATGGACAGACAGAAAGAAGATTGTTTCATAGATAGACAGATAGATAGATGACAGATGATCGATAGATTATACACATGATAGAAGACAGGAAGCTAGATAGATGGATAGATAAATAGAGAGGATAGAGAGATAGAAAGAAGGATATATAGAAAGATAGATAGATATACAGACAGACAGAGCGATAGATAGATACAGATACATATCGATTGACACAAAGCTGTTGCTCATAACCAGGAGATGAATGGTGAAATCACATAGCTAAACTACAAACCAAAAGGAAGAATGAAATCCAGTTTACAAAGTGCAGTAAGCAGCCATAAGAAGAAAACAAATCCTACCATTTGCAATGACGTGGATGGAGCTAGACAGTAGTATGTTCAGAAAAATAGGTCAGGCGGAGAAAGACAATATCAAATGATATCACTCATGTGTGGAGTATAACAACAAAGAGAAACTGAAGGAAAAAAACAGCAGGATACTCACAGAACCCGAGAGTTGACTAAAAGTTGCCAAAGGGAAAAGGACTGCACAGGGTGGTTCTGAAGGGAGGGATAAGTGTGGGGAGAAAGATTGGGGGCATTAGGATTACCATGTATATTGCGTGGGGTCGTGCGGGACATGGGGAGTGCTGTACAACACAGAGAAGACTAGTAGAGGTTATATAGCATCTTACTACTCCATGATTGACAGCGACTGTATCGGTGTCTTTGAAGGGGTACATGCTGAAGGGGTTTAAAGCATCCAACTATGCTGATGGACAGCGACTTTAAGAGGTTTTTGCTGGTGGACTTGGATAAGGGGGAGCATAGTAAACATAATGTTTTTCACGTGATTGTAGATTAATGATAACAAAAAAATTTTTTAAGTGCAATAAGGGCACAGCACTGAATCATCAGAATAAAATGTCAGGCTCTGAGTGCTGCAAACAAAAGACACAGGGTTAAAAGAAAGATGAAAACTCAAGAAACCTACATGCTTCCTTACAGGAGACTCACTTGAGATCCAAGGACAAAGACAAACTACAAGCTGAAGGTGTGGGGACAAGTACCCTACACGAGTGAAACTGAAAAACAAACAATCAAACAAATGGATTCTGTTTGAGCCCCCAGAGACAGTCTGTAGGAAATAGCACTATCTGGCCACCGTGAATTCTTTTTGTTTGTTTTCAGCAAATCCCAGACATAGATTTAGTGGTGGAGCAACGTCCTTCTCATTTTCTCTCATCTCAACAACTGGGTTGCTGAAATAATAAGAATCTGGGCCTTTGAAATCTGTGGGTTTTATGATCTTCACGAATGTGAAGTAATAACCACCTAAAGAGGGAAGTTTGGACACTCAAATAAATATGTCACTCCACAATACACTCTTAGCTCCCAACTGCTCCTGTCTAGAAATTGGTGTTCCTTTTTATTTGACCCTCCATCCTATCAGTGGTGTTCACATAGATGTCCTTCAAACATGGTGGTGAGCAAAGCAACAATTTTACGTTTCTGTCATCCACAGGCCCAGAGGAAGGATATTTGTGGTCTTCAGGGAGCACTTAGTGAATGAATGTGGCTATATACAGACAGGAAGTGAGAAGGAGATGAAAGAGGACAGAGGATAGAGACACGGGTTCAAGTCCCTGCACAACCATTTCCTGGTTTTGTAGGTACACTCGGCCGACACGACCTGCAAGTGTCTCGGTGAACCCAGTACTCTCCCTACAGCCTAGTTACCTTGCAGGATTTTTGGAAGCATAATGTAGGAAAGTGACATAGGATATGTGGTTACCTGTTCTGTACACAAGGACAGATGGGCAGACAGAAAGATGATTGATTGATTGATTGATTGATTGATAGACAGACAGATAGATAGATATAGGTTCATATCGATTAACACAAAGCTATTGCTCATAACCATGAGAGCAATGGTTGAAGCACATAGCAAACTACAAACGAAAAAGAAGAATAAAATCCAGTTTAAAAAGTGCAGTAAGCAGCCATAAGAAGAAAACAAATCCTATCATTGGCAATAACTTGGATGGAGCTAGAGGGTATTATGCTCAGTCAAATAGTCCAGTCGTAGAAATACATGTACCAAATGATTTAACTCATGTGTGGAGTACGATAACAAAGAAAAACTGAAGGAAGAAACAGCAGCATATACACAGTACCCGAGAGTGGACGAACAGTTACCAAAGAGAAAGGGACTGGGTAGTGTTTGTGGGAAGGGATTGATAAGGGCGGGGAAAAAGAATGGGGGCATTAGGATTAGCATGAATAATGTGTAGGGTGAAGGGTCATTGTGAGGGCTATACAACACAGAGAAGACAAGTAGTGATTCTAGAGCATCTTACGACACGCTGACGGACAGCGACTGAAACTGGGATTTGGCGAGGACTTGGTGAAGGGGTTAGACTAGTTAACATATTGTTCTGCATGTGATTGTATATTAATGAGAACAAAAAAAATTTCAAAGTGCAGTAAGAGCCTAGCTATCAAATATCAGAATAAAAGTACAGGCTTTCACTGCTCCAATCAAAAGACACAGGGTTAGAAGAACTGATGAAAACTCAAGATCACCTAAGTGCTCCCTTACTGGAGACTCACTTGTGATCCAAGGACACAGACAAACTACAAGCTGAAGGGGCGGGGACAGGTACCCTATACAAGTGAATCTTTGAAACAAAGAAACAAATGGATTCTGTTTGAGACCCCAGAGACAGTCACTAGAAAATAGTCCTACCTAGCCACCGTGAATTCCTTTTGTTTGGTATCAGCAGTGCCCAGGTAGAGATTTAGTGGTACTGCAATGTCCTTCTCATTTTTCTCACATCAACAAATGAATTGCTGTAATAATATGCGTCTGGGCTTCTGAAATCACTGGGTTTTATGATATCCACGATTGTAAAGAAGTAATAACCACATAAAGAGGGAAGTTTGGACACTCAACCAAACACGTCTCTCCACAACACACACTTTGCTCCCAAATGCTCCTGTCTAGAAATAGGTGTTCCTTTTTATTTGTCCCTCCTCCTATCAGTGGTGAACATGCCAATGTCCCTCAAACATGGTGGTGAGTAAAGCACCAAGTATACTTTTCTGTCTACAACAGGCCCAGAGGAAGTATAATTGGGGTCTTCAGTGAGGACTTAGTCAATGAATGTGGCTAAGTACAGTTAGCAAGCGAGAAGGAGGTTTAAGAGGACAGAGGACAGAGATACGGGTTCAAGTCCCTGCACCACCATTTACTGGTTTTGTAAGCACACGCGGCTGATTCGTTCTGCAATTGTCTCAGTGAGCCCAGTGCTCTCCCTACGGCCTAGTGACCTTGCAATGTTTTTGAAAGCATAATGTAGGGAAGTGACATAGTTGATGTAGTTAACTGTTCTGTACATAAGGATAGATGGACAGACAGAAAGAAGATTGTTTCATAGATAGACAGATAGATAGATGACAGATGATCGATAGATTATACACATGATAGAAGACAGGAAGCTAGATAGATGGATAGATAAATAGAGAGGATAGAGAGATAGAAAGAAGGATATATAGAAAGATAGATAGATATACAGACAGACAGAGCGATAGATAGATACAGATACATATCGATTGACACAAAGCTGTTGCTCATAACCAGGAGATGAATGGTGAAATCACATAGCTAAACTACAAACAAAAAGGAAGAATGAAATCCAGTTTACAAAGTGCAGTAAGCAGCCATAAGAAGAAAACAAATCCTACCATTTGCAATGACGTGGATGGAGCTAGACAGTAGTATGTTCAGAAAAATAGGTCAGGCGGAGAAAGACAATATCAAATGATATCACTCATGTGTGGAGTATAACAACAAAGAGAAACTGAAGGAAAAAAACAGCAGGATACTCACAGAACCCGAGAGTTGACTAAAAGTTGCCAAAGGGAAAAGGACTGCACAGGGTGGTTCTGAAGGGAGGGATAAGTGTGGGGAGAAAGATTGGGGGCATTAGGATTACCATGTATATTGCGTGGGGTCGCGCAGGACATGGGGAGTGCTGTACAACACAGAGAAGACTAGCAGAGGTTATATAGCATCTTACTACTCCATGATTGACAGCGACTGTATCGGTATCTTTGAAGGGGTACATGCTGAAGGGGTTTAAAGCATCCAACTATGCTGATGGACAGCGACTTTAAGAGGTTTTTGCTGGTGGACTTGGATAAGGGGGAGCATAGTAAACATAATGTTCTTCACGTGATTGTAGATTAATGATAACAAAAAAATTTTTTAAGTGCAATAAGGGCACAGCACTGAATCATCAGAATAAAAGGTCAGGCTCTGAGTGCTGCAAACAAAAGACACAGGGTTAAAAGAACGGATGAAAACTCAAGAAACCTACGTGCTTCCTTACAGGAGACTCACTTGAGATCCAAGGACAAAGACAAACTACAAGCTGAAGGTGTGGGGACAAGTACCCTACACGAGTGAAACTGAAAAACAAACAATCAAACAAATGGATTCTGCTTGATCCCCCAGAGACAGTCAGTAGAAAATAGCACTATCTGGCCACCGTGAATTCTTTTTGTTTGTTTTCAGCAAGGCCCAGCCATAGATTTAATGGTGGAGCAACGTCCTTCTCATTTTCTCTCACCTCAACAACTGGGTTGCTGAAATAATAAGAATCTGGGCCTTTGAAATCTGTGGGTTTTATGATCTTCACGAATGTGAAGTAATAACCACCTAAAGAGGGAAGTTTGGATACTCAAATAAATATGTCACTCCACAATACACTCTTAGCTCCCAACTGCTC
This sequence comes from Manis pentadactyla, assembly GCF_030020395.1. NCBI lineage: Eukaryota > Metazoa > Chordata > Mammalia > Pholidota > Manidae > Manis > Manis pentadactyla. The sequence continues at coordinate 38,263 of NW_026644672.1, forward strand.
CTGTCTATAAATTGGTGTTCCTTTTTATTTGACCCTCCATCCTATCAGTGGTGTTCACATAGATGTCCTTCAAACATGGTGGTGAGCAAAGCAACAATTTTACGTTTCTGTCGTCCACAGGCCCAGAGGAAGGATACTTGCTTTCTTCAGGGAGCACTTAGTGAATGAATGTGGCTATATACAGACAGGAAGTGAGAAGGAGATGAAAGAGGACAGAGGATAGAGACACGGGTTCAAGTCCCTGCACAACCATTTCCTGGTTTTGTAGGTACACTCGGCCGACACGACCTGCAAGTGTCTCAGTGAACCCAGTACTCTCCCTACAGCCTAGTTACCTTGCAGGATTTTTGGAAGCATAATGTAGGAAAGTGACATAGGATATGTGGTTACCTGTTCTGTACACAAGGACAGATGGGCAGACAGAAAGATGATTGATTGATTGATTGATTGATTGATAGACAGACAGATAGATAGATATAAGTTCATATCCATTAACACAAAGCTATTGCTCATAACCATGAGAGCAATGGTTGAAGCACATAGCAAACTACAAACGAAAAAGAAGAATAAAATCCAGTTTAAAAAGTGCAGTAAGCAGCCATAAGAAGAAAACAAATCCTACCATTTGCAATGACGTGGATGGAGCTAGACAGTAGTATGTTCAGAAAAATAGGTCAGGCGGAGAAAGACAATATCAAATGATATCACTCATGTGTGGAGTATAACAACAAAGAGAAACTGAAGGAAAAAAACAGCAGGATACTCACAGAACCCGAGAGTTGACTAAAAGTTGCCAAAGGGAAAAGGACTGCACAGGGTGGTTCTGAAGGGAGGGATAAGTGTGGGGAGAAAGATTGGGGGCATTAGGATTACCATGTATATTGTGTGGGGTCACGCGGGACATGGGGAGTGCTGTACAACACAGAGAAGACTAGTAGAGGTTATATAGCATCGTACTACTCCATGATTGACAGCGACTGTATCGGTGTCTTTGAAGGGGTACATGCTGAAGGGGTTTAAAGCATCCAACTATGCTGATGGACAGCGACTTTAAGAGGTTTTTGCTGGTGGACTTGGATAAGGGGGAGCATAGTAAACATAATGTTCTTCACGTGATTGTAGATTAATGATAACAAAAAAATTTTTTAAGTGCAATAAGGGCACAGCAATGAATCATCAGAATAAAAGGTCAGGCTCTGAGTGCTGCAAACAAAAGACACAGGGTTAAAAGAACGGATGAAGTAACATATGTTCCGGGAGGCGGAGCCAACATGGCGGCGTGAGTAGGACAGTGGGAATCTCCTCCCAAAAACATATATACTTTTGAAAATACAACAAACACAACTAGCCCTAAAAGAGAGACCAGAAGACGCAGGACAGTTGCCAGACTGCAGCTACATCAGCGAGAACCCAGCGCCTCGCGAAGGGGGTAAGATACAAGCCCCGGCCCTGCGGGACGCGAGCGCCCCTCCCCCCAGCTCCCGGCGGGAGAACAATAGGCAGAGCGGGAGGGAGACGGAGCCCAGGACTGCCGAACACCCAGCCCCAGCCATCCGGGCCAGAGCGCAGACACAGTATATGCCCAGGGGGCCCTGGATACTGGGAGAACAGGGGGTAGACCTCAGAGCGGGTGCTGAAGCTGATGCCCCTGTGACAAAGAAAAGCGGGGGCTTTTTTTGAAAGTCTTAAAGGGACAGGGACTTAACAGCTTGACGGAAACAACCCAGGTCACAGTACAGCAGCTGGAAATTACAGGGAAAACCGGGTGCACTAACCCCCTGGGCAACAGCTCTGAGACCCCTCACGGAGGCAAACAGTCAAGCAGCCCCCCCATCCATCACCCCACCGGGCGCTGCGAAAGCAGAGAAGCAGCCTGAGACAAATTCCGCCCACAGAAAGGGAAATTTCTCCCTTCCGGCCAGGCAAGACACAAAGACCCACTCTACACGCAATTACCCAACACAAGCCACTAGGGGTCGCAGTTGCCCCAGTAAAGAAAGGCCAGTAGTAAGTGAAAATTTTGGCCCTCCCAGCTGACAGTCAATAGCACCTGTCAACATGAAAAGGCAAAAAAATATGATTCAGACAAGACTAACCCAGACAGCTTCGGCATCTGCTACATCTTCCCCTGAGAAGGAATCTGGGGAGATAGATTTAGCCAGTCTACCTGAAAAAGAATTCAAAACAAAAGTCATAACCATGCTGATGGACTTGCAGAGAAATATGCAAGAACTAAGGAAGGAGAATTCAGAAATAAAACAAGCTCTGGAAGGACTTCAAAACAGAATGGACGAGATGCAAGAGACCATTAATGGACTAGAAAACAGAGAACAGGAACGCAGAGAAGCTGATGCAGAGAGAGATAAAAGGATCTCCAGGAATGAAAGAATTCTAAGAGAGCTGAGTGATCAATATAAAAGAAATAATTTAAGAATCATAGGCATTCCAGAAGAAGTAGAGAGAGAAAAGGGGATAGAAAATGTCTTTGAAGAAATAATTGCTGAAAATTTCCCCAAACTAGGGGAAGAAATGGCCTCTCAGACCACAGAGGTACACAGAACTCCCATGACAAGGGATCCAAGGAGGGCAACACCAAGACACATAATAATTAAAATGGCAAAGATCAAAGACAAGGACAAAGTATTACAAGCAGCCAGAGAGAAAAAAAAGGTTACCTACAAAGGAAAACCCATCAGGCTATCATCAGACTTCTCAACAGAAACCCTACAGGCCAGAAGAGAATGGCATGATATACTTAATGCAATGAAACAGAAGGGCCTCGAACCAAGACTACTGTATCCAGCACGAATATCATTTAAATATGAAGGAGGGATTAAACAATTCCCAGACAAGCAAAAGTTGAGGGAATTTGCCTCCCACAAACCACCTCTACAGGGCATCCTACAGGGACTGCTCTAGATGGGAGCACTCCTAAAAAGAGCACACAACATAACACCCAACATATGAAGAAGGGAGGAGGAGGAATAAGAAGGGAGAGAAATAAAGAATCATCAGATTGTGTTTATAATAGCTCAACAAGCGAGTTAAGTTAGACAGTAAGACAGTAAAGAAGCTAACCCTAAACCTTTGGTAACCACAAACTTAAAGCCTGCAATGGCAATAAATTCATACCTTTCAATAATCACCCTAAATGTAAATGGACTGAATGCACCAATCAAAAGACACAGAGTAATAGAATGGATAAAAAAGCAAGATCCATCCATATGCTGCTTACAAGAGACTCACCTCAAACCCAAAGACGCGCACAGACTTAAAGTCAAGGGATGGAAAAAGATATTTCAAGCAAACAACAGAGAGAAGAAAGCAGGTGTTGCAATTCTGGTATCAGACAAAACAGACTTCAAAATAAAGAAAGTAACAAAAGACAAAGAAGGACATTACATAATGATAAAGGGCTCAGTCCATCAAGAGGATATAACCATTATAAATATATATGCACCCAATACAGGAGCACCAACATACCTGAAACAAATATTAACAGAACTAAAGGAGGAAATAGAATGCAATGCATTCATTCTAGGAGACTTCAACACACCACTCACTCCAAAGGACAGATCCACCAGACAGAAAATAAGTAAGGACACAGAGGCACTGAACAACACACTAGAACAGATGGACCTAATAGACATCTACAGAACTCTACATCCAAAAGCAACAGGATACACGTTCTTCTCAAGTGCACATGGAACATTCTCCAGAATAGACCACATACTAGGACACAAAAAGAGCCTCAGTAAATTCCAAAAGATTGAAATCCTACCAACCAACTTTTCAGACCACAAAGGCATTAAACTAGAAATAAACTGTTCAAAGAAAGCAAAAAGGCTCACAAACACATGGAGGCTAAACAACACGCTCCTAAATAATCAATGGATCAATGACCAAATCAAAATGGAGATCCAGCAATATATGGAAACAAATGACAACAACAACACTAAGCCCCAACTTCTGTGGGACGCAGCAAAAGCAGTCTTAAGAGGAAAGTATATAGCACTCCAAGCATATTTAAAAAAGGAAGAGCAATCCCAAATGAACGGTCTAATGTCACAACTATCAAAATTGGAAAAAGAAGAACAAATGAGGCCTAAGGTCAGCAGAAGGAGGGACATAATAAAGATCAGAGAAGAAATAAATAAAATTGAGAAGAATAAAACAATAGCAAAAATCAATGAAACCAAGAGCTGGTTCTTCGAGAAAATAAACAAAATAGATAAGCCTCTAGCCAGACTTATTAAGAGGAAAAGAGAGTCAACACAAATCAACAGTATCAGAAATGAGAAAGGAAAAATCACAACAGATCCCGCAGAAATACAAAGAATTATTAGAGACTACTATGAAAACCTATATGCTAACAAGCTGGGAAACCTAGGAGAAATGGACAACTTCCTAGAAAAATACAACCTTCCAAGACTGACCCAAAAAGAAACAGAAAATCTAAACAGACCAATTACCAGCAACGAAATTGAAGCGGTAATCAAAAAACTACCAAAGAACAAAACCCCCGGGCCAGATGGATTTACCTCGGAATTTTATCAGACATACAGGGAAGACATAATACCCATTCTCCTTAAAGTTTTCCAAGAAATAGAAGAGGAGGGGATACTCCCAAACTCATTCTATGAAGCTAACATCACCCTAATACCAAAACCAGGCAAAGACACCACCAAAAAAGAAAACTATAGACCAATATCCCTGATGAACGTAGACGCAAAAATACTCAACAAAATTTTAGCAAACCGAATTCAAAAATACATCAAAACCATCGTACACCATGACCAAGTGGGATTCATCCCAGGGATGCAAGGATGGCACAACATTCGAAAGTCCATCAATATCATCCACCACATCAACAAAAAGAAAGACAAAAACCACATGATCATCTCCATAGATGCTGAAAAAGCATTTGACAAAGTTCAACATCCATTCATGATAAAAACTCTCAGCAAAATGGGAATAGAGGGCAAGTACCTCAACATAATAAAGGCCATCTATGAAAAACCCACAGCCAACATTATATTGAATAGCGAGAAGCTGAAAGCATTTCCGCTGAGATCGGGAACTAGACAGGGATGCCCACCCTCCCCACTGTTATTTAACATTGTACTAGAGGTCCTAGCCACGGCAATCAGACAAAACAAAAAAATACAAGGAATCCAGATTGGCAAAGAAGAAGTCAAACTGTCACTATTTGCAGATGACATGATACTGTACATAAAAAACCCTAAAGACTCCACCCCAGAACTACTAGAACTGATATCGGAATACAGCAAAGTTGCAGGATACAAAATCAACACACAGAAATCTGTGGCTTTCCTATATACCAACAATGAACCAACAGAAAGAGAAATCAGGAAAACAACTCCATTCACAATTGCATCAAAAAAAATAAAATACCTAGGAATAAACCTAACCAAAGAAGTGAAAGACTTATATTCTGAAAACTACAAGTCACTCTTAAAAGAAATTAAAGGGGACACTAACAGATGGAAACGCATCCCATGCTCAAGGCTAGGAAGAATTAATATCGTCAAAATGGCCATCCTGCCCAAAGCAATATACAGATTTGATGCGATCCCTATGAAACTACCAGCAACATTCTTCAATGAACTGGATCAAATAATTCAAAAATTCATATGGAACCACCAAAGACCCCGAATAGCCAAAGCAATCCTGAGAAAGAAGAATAAAGTAGGGGGGATCTCACTCCCCAACTTCAAGCTCTATTATAAAGCCATAGTAATCAAGACAATTTGGTACTGGCACAAGAACAGAGCCACAGACCAATGGAACAGACTAGAGAATCCAGACATTAACTCAGACATATATGGTCAATTAATATTTGATAAAGGAGCCATGGACATACAATGGCGAAATGACAGTCTCTTCAACAGATGGTGCTGGCAAAACTGGACAGCTACATGTAGGAGAATGAAACTGGACCATCGTCTAACCCCATATACAAAAGTAAACTCAAAATGGATCAAAGACCTGAATGTAAGTCATGAAACCATTAAACTCTTGGAAGAAAACATAGGCGAAAACCTCTTAGACATAAACATGAGTGACCTCTTCTTGAACATATCTCCCCGGGCAAGGAAAACAACAGCAAAAATGAACAAGTGGGACTATATTAAGCTGAAAAGCTTCTGTACAGCAAAAGACACCATCAATAGAACAAAAAGAAACCCTACAGTATGGGAGAATATCTTTGAAAATGACACATCCGATAAAGGCTTGACGTCCAGAATATATAAAGAGCTCACACGCCTCAACAAACAAAAAACAAATAACCCAATTAAAAAATGGGCAAAGGAACTGAACAGACGGTTCTCCAAAAAAGAAATACAGATGGCCAACAGACACATGAAAAGATGCTCCACATCGCTAATTATCAGAGAAATGCAAATTAAAACTACAATGAGGTATCACCTCACACCAGTAAGGATGGCTGCCATCCAAAAGACAAACAACAACAAATGTTGGCGAGGCTGTGGAGAAAGGGGAACCCTCCTACACTGCTGGTGGCAATGTAATTTAGTTCAACCATTGTGGAAAGCAGTATGGAGGTACATCAAAATGCTCAAAACAGACTTACCATTTGACCCAGGAATTGCACTCCTAGGAATTTACCCTAAGAATGCAGCAATCAAGTATGAGAAAGATCAGTGCACCCCTATGTTTATCGCAGCACTATTTACAATAGCCAAGAATTGGAAGCAACCTAAATGTCCATCGATAGATGAATGGATAAAGAAGATGTGGTACATATACACAATGGAATACTACTCAGCCATAAGAAAAGGGCAAATCCAACCATTTGCAGCAACATGGATGGAGCTGGAGGGTATTTTGCTCAGTGAAACAAGCCAAGCAGAGAAAGAGAAATACCAAATGATTTCACTCATCTGTGGAATATAAGAACAAAGGAAAAACTGAAGGAACACAACAGCAGCAGAATCACAGAACTCAAGAATGGACTAACAGGTACCAAAGGGAAAGGGACTGGGGAGGATGGGTGGGTAGGGAGGGATAAGGGGGGGAGAAGTAGGGGGGTATTAAGATTAGCATCCATAGCGGGGTGGGAGAAAGGGGAGGGCTGTACAACACAGAGAAGACAAGTAGTGATTCTACAACAGGTTGCTACGCTGATGGACAGTGACTGTAAAGGAGTATATAGGGGGGACCTGGTATAGGGGAGAGCCTAGTAAACAAAGTATTCGTAAGTATTCGTCATGTAAGTGTAGATTAATGATTAAAAAAAAAAAAATGCAGTTCCTATGTGGTGACCTCTAATGAGTTCTACACAATGATATAAAGGACATATAAAAGTGTAGGCAAAGGGTCTGTTTGTGTTTATACAGAGGATCAAAGCCTAATTTGGCTACCCCGAAAATGAACTAAGAAACGATATGAAAGAGAACTTCCAACATCAGCACTCTCGGGAAGACTCATGCCAGAAGATGATCATCAAAAAACCCCAACAAAGATCCACGCACTGCTACAGCTGTAGATGCACTCATCCCACCAGCTCCTGGACTTGCCATGGGAATGAGGAAGGAGATATCCAAGCTGGCCTGTGCATACAGTAAAACAACAAATTTGACTGGATCTATACTGTTGGAACTCAACCAAGAATTAGGAGAAGTGCAAATTGTAGCGCTCCAAAATCTTACAACTACAGACTACTTACTGTTAAAAGAACATATGGGATGTGAACAGTGCCCAGGAATGGGTTGTTTTAATTTGTCTGATTTTTCTCAAACTATTCAAATTCAGTTAGATAATAACCATCATATCATTGATAAGTTTTCACAAATGCCTAGGGTGCCTAACTGGTTTTCTTGGTTTCACTGGAGATGGCTGGTAATTACAGGTATGCTTTGGTTATGTAACTATACTCCTATTATGTTAATGTGTGTGCGCAATTTAAGTAGTAGCTTAAAATATATACATGCTGAAGTTACTCTACAAGAAGACATGTCAAAGAAATAATCAATCTTCCCATGTTTTCTCCCGCCTGCTACTTCTATAGCTTTTCTTCTTCCTTCCTAATTACAACGAATTCTTAAATAGAATTCGTGCCTCATATCAAATTTACCGAGTATCATAACTCCTCCAAGTGGTAAAGATACCTCAAGACAAATGCTGGGCATAGAAGCTACAGGGCATAAATATGCAAAGAAATAAAAAGCTAACCATTTCAAACAATAAGGCTTCTCTCTCACTTACCAACTTAACATTTCCCTGTGTGGCCCCGGAAGATGACTGGTTAGCCAGAGACGGGTAAGATTCCTCAAGGGAGGAACAACCTAAGACAGGCACAGTCGCTGGGGGGCCATCAGGTGAGAAATTGGGGATCAACAGAGGTGAGGCTTAGAACCTCACCCCCCCTGTTCTGAGAGAAATCTTCATAATATGTGGATGTTTTATTGCCCTTGTCTAGCTTGGATTAACACATAGTCTATAGGCACACACCTGATCATCTACATTTGCTCTCTTACAACACTAAACTATGTTTTCTACCTTTATGTTGTATCTACCTACCACTTCAGCATCTTATTAAAAATAATAAAGAGAGAAATGTGGTATCCACATATAAATCAAGTATAAAAATCAAATGTGTATTCATATTTGAACTGACTGTTTATAGTTCATAATGCATGAGCAAAACCAAAAGTTTCTGTGATGACTGCCCTTGTACTGTTCACCATGTAACTTATTCACTATGTAAGAATTTGTTCACCATGTAAGAACTTGTTCGTTATGCTTCAGAAGATTGGAGACTGACGAAAATTAGGCTTGGGGTGGATTAATGATTGTGCATTGAGCATTGACTCCCCTATACAGAATTTTATTGTTGTTAACAACCATTTGATCAATAAAAATGAGAGATGCCCTAACAACAACAACCAAGAAAAAGTACACACTTCCAATTGTAAAATAAATAAGCAACCGGGAGGTAATGTATAGCATAAGGAATATAGTCAAAATATTGTAACAACTTGGTATGGTGATAGCTGGTACTTAGAATTATCATGTATATAAATGTTGAATCACTGTGTTGTACACCTGAAACTAATGTAATGTAATACTGTGTGTCAACTACCCTTCAATAAAAAATAATTATCTAAAAAAAAAAAAAAAAAAAAAAAAAAAAAAAAAAAAAGAACGGATGAAAACTCAAGAAACCTACGTGCTTCCTTACAGGAGACTCACTTGAGATCCAAGGACAAAGACAAACTACAAGCTGAAGGTGTGGGGACAAGTACCCTACACGAGTGAAACTGAAAAACAAACAATCAAACAAATGGATTCTGTTTGAGCCCCCAGAGACAGTCAGTAGAAAATAGCACTATCTGGCCACCGTGAATCCTTTTTGTTTGTTTTCCGCAAGGCCCAGCGATAGATTTAGTGGTGGAGCAACGTCCTTCTCATTTTCTCTCACCTCAACAACTGGGTTGCTGAAATAATAAGAATCTGGGCCTTTGAAATCTGTGGGTTTTATGATCTTCAAGAATGTGAAGTAATAACCACCTAAAGAGGGAAGTTTGGACACTCAAATAAATATGTCACTCCACAATACACTCTTAGCTCCCAACTGCTCCTGTCTAGAAATTGGTGTTCCTTTTTATTTGACCCTCCATCCTATCAGTGGTGTTCACATAGATGTCCTTCAAACATGGTGGTGAGCAAAGCAACAATTTTACGTTTCTGTCGTCCACAGGCCCAGAGGAAGGATACTTGTGTTCTTCAGGGAGCACTTAGTGAATGAATGTGGCTATATACAGACAGGAAGTGAGAAGGAGATGAAAGAGGACAGAGGATAGAGACACGGGTTCAAGTCCCTGCACAACCATTTCCTGGTTTTGTAGGTACACCGGCCGACACGACCTGCAAGTGTCTCGGTGAACCCAGTGCTCTCCCTACAGCCTGGTTACCTTGCAGGATTTTTGGAAGCATAATGTAGGAAAGTGACATAGGATATGTGGTTACCTGTTCTGTACACAAGGACAGATGGGCAGACAGAAAGATGATTGATTGATTGATTGATTGATTGATAGACAGACAGATAGATAGATATAGGTTCATATCGATTAACACAAAGCTATTGCTCATAACCATGAGAGCAATGGTTGAAGCACATAGCAAACTACAAACGAAAAAGAAGAATAAAATCCAGTTTACAAAGTGCAGTAAGCAGCCATAATAAGAAAACAAATCCAATCATTGGCAATAACTTGGATGGAGCTAGAGGGTATTATGCTCAGTCAAATAGTCCAGTCGGAGAAATACATGTACCAAATGATTTAACTCACGTGTGTAGTACGATAACAAAGAAAAACTGAAGGAAGAAACAGCAGCATATACACAGTACCCGAGAGTGGACTAAGAGTTACCAAAGAGAAAAGGGACTGGGTAATGTTTGTTGGAAGGGATTGATAAGGGCGGGGAAAAAGAATGGGGGCATTAGGATTAGCATGAATAATGTGTAGGGTGAAGGGTCATTGGGAGGGCTATACAACACAGAGAAGACAAGTAGTGATTCTAGAGCATCTTACGACACGCTGACGGAGAGCGACTGAAACTGGGATTTGGAGAGGACTTGGTGAAGGGGTTAGACTAGTTAACATATTGTTCTGCATGTGATTGTATATTAATGAGAACAAAAAAAATTTCAAAGTGCAGTAAGAGCCTAGCTATCAAATATCAGAATAAAAGTACAGGCTTTCACTGCTCCAATCAAAAGACACAGGGTTAGAAGAACTGATGAAAACTCAAGATCACCTAAGTGCTCCCTTACTGGAGACTCACTTGTGATCCAAGGACACAGACAAACTACAAGCTGAAGGGGCGGGGACAGGTACCCTATACAAGTGAATCTTTGAAACAAAGAAAGAAATGGATTCTGTTTGAGACCCCAGAGACAGTCACTAGAAAATAGTCCTACCTAGCCACCGTGAATTCCTTTTGTTTGGTATCAGCAGTGCCCAGGTAGAGATTTAGTGGTACTGCAATGTCCTTCTCATTTTTCTCACATCAACAAATGAATTGCTGTAATAATATGCGTCTGGGCTTTTGAAATCACTGGGTTTTATGATATCCACGATTGTAAAGAAGTAATAACCACATAAAGAGGGAAGTTTGGACACTCAACCAAACACGTCTCTCCACAACACACACTTTGCTCCCAAATGCTCCTGTCTAGAAATAGGTGTTCCTTTTTATTTGTCCCTCCTCCTATCAGTGGTGAACATGCCAATGTCCCTCAAACATGGTGGTGATTAAAGCACCAAGTATACTTTTCTGTCTACAACAGGCCCAGAGGAAGTATAATTGGGGTCTTCAGTGAGGACTTAGTCAATCAATGTGGCTAAATACAGTTAGCAAGCGAGAAGGAGGTTTAAGAGGACAGAGGACAGAGATACGGGTTCAAGTCCCTGCACCACCATTTACTGGTTTTGTAAGCACACGCGGCTGATTCGATCTGCAATTGTCTCAGTGAGCCCAGTTCTCTCCCTACGGCCTAGTGACCTTGCAATGTTTTTGAAAGCATAATGTAGGGAAGTGACATAGTTGATGTAGTTAACTGTTCTGTACATAAGGATAGATGGACAGACAGAAAGAAGATTGTTTCATAGATAGACAGATTGATAGATGACAGATGATCGATAGATTATACACATGATAGAAGACAGGAAGCTAGATAGATGGATAGATAAATAGAGAGGATAGAGAGATAGAAAGAAGAACATATAGAAAGATAGATATACAGACAGACAGAGCGATAGATAGATACAGATACATATCGATTGACACAAAGCTGTTGCTCATAACCAGGAGATGAATGGTGAAATCACATAGCTAAACTACAAACAAAAAGGAAGAATGAAATCCAGTTTACAAAGTGCAGTAAGCAGCCATAAGAAGAAAACAAATCCTACCATTTGCAATGACGTGGATGGAGCTAGACAGTAGTATGTTCAGAAAAATAGGTCAGGCGGAGAAAGACAATATCAAATGATATCACTCATGTGTGGAGTATAACAACAAAGAGAAACTGAAGGAAAAAAACAGCAGGATACTCACAGAACCCGAGAGTTGACTAAAAGTTGCCAAAGGGAAAAGGACTGCACAGGGTGGTTCTGAAGGGAGGGATAAGTGTGGGGAGAAAGATTGGGGGCATTAGGATTACCATGTATATTGCGTGGGGTCGCGCGGGACATGGGGAGTGCTGTACAACACAGAGAAGACTAGTAGAGGTTATATAGCATCTTACAAGTCCATGATTGACAGCGACTGTATCGGTGTCTTTGAAGGGGTACTTGCTGAAGGGGTTTAAAACATCCAACTATGCTGATGGACAGCGACTTTAAGAGGTTTTTGCTTGTGGACTTGGATAAGGGGGAGCATAGTAAACATAATGTTCTTCACGTGATTGTAGATTAATGATAACAAAAAAAATTTTTTAAGTGCAATAAGGGCACAGCACTGAATCATCAGAATAAAAGGTCAGGCTCTGAGTGCTGCAAACAAAAGACACAGGGTTAAAAGAACGGATGAAAACTCAAGAAACCTACGTGCTTCCTTACAGGAGACTCACTTGAGATCCAAGGACAAAGACAAACTACAAGCTGAAGGTGTGGGGACAAGTACCCTACACGAGTGAAACTGAAAAACAAACAATCAAACAAATGGATTCTGTTTGAGCCCCCAGAGACAGTCAGTAGGAAATAGCACTATCTGGCCTCCGTGAATTCTTTTTGTTTGTTTTCCGCAAGGCCCAGCCATAGATTTAGTGGTGGAGCAACGTCCTTCTCATTTTCTCTCACCTCAACAACTGGGTTGCTGAAATAATAAGAATCTGGGCCTTTGAAATCTGTGGGTTTTATGATCTTCATGAATGTGAAGTAATAACCACCTAAAGAGGGAAGTTTGGACACTCAAATAAATATGTCACTCCACAATACACTCTTAGCTCCCAACTGCTCCTGTCTAGAAATTGGTGTTCCTTTTAATTTGACCCTCCATCCTATCAGTGGTGTTCACATAGATGTCCTTCAAACATGGTGGTGAGCAAAGCAACAATTTTACGTTTCTGTCATCCACAGGCCCAGAGGAAGGATACTTGTGTTCTTCAGGGAGCACTTAGTGAATGAATGTGGCTATATACAGACAGGAAGTGAGAAGGAGATGAAAGAGGACAGAGGATAGAGACACGGGTTCAAGTCCCTGAACAACCATTTCCTGGTTTTGTAGGTACACTCGGCCGACACGACCTGCAAGTGTCTCGGTGAACCCAGTGCTCTCCCTACAGCCTAGATACCTTGCAGGATTTTTGGAAGCATAATGTAGGAAAGTGACATAGGATATGTGGTTACCTGTTCTGTACACAAGGACAGATGGGCAGACAGAAAGATGATTGATTGATTGATTGATTGATTAATAGACAGACAGATAGATAGATATAGGTTCATATCGATTAACACAAAGCTATTGCTCATAACCATGAGAGCAATGGTTGAAGCACATAGCAATCCACAAACGAAAAAGAAGAATAAAATCCAGTTTACAAAGTGCAGTAAGCAGCCATAATAAGAAAACAAATCCAATCATTGGCAATAACTTGGATGGAGCTAGAGGGTATTATGCTCAGTCAAATAGTCCAGTCGGAGAAATACATGTACCAAATGATTTAACTCATGTGTGGAGTACGATAACAAAGAAAAACTGAAGGAAGAAACAGCAGCATATACACAGTACCCGAGAGTGGACTAAGAGTTACCAAAGAGAAAGGGACTGGGTAGTGCTGGTGGGAAGGGATTGATAAGGGCGGGGAAAAAGAATGGGGGCATTAGGATTAGCATGAATAATGTGTAGGGTGAAGGGTCATTGGGAGGGCTATACAACACAGAGAAGACAAGTAGTGATTATAGAGCATCTTACGACACGCTGACGGACAGCGACTGAAACTGGGATTTGGCGAGGACTTGGTGAAGGGGTTAGACTAGTTAACATATTGTTCTGCATGTGATTGTATATTAATGAGAACAAAAAAATTTCAAAGTGCAGTAAGAGCCTAGCTATCAAATATCAGAATAAAAGTACAGGCTTTCACTGCTCCAATCAAAAGACACAGGGTTAGAAAAACTGATGAAAACTCAAGATCACCTAAGTGCTCCCTTACTGGAGACTCACTTGTGATCCAAGTACACAGACAAACTACAAGCTGAAGGGGCGGGGACAGGTACCCTATACAAGTGAATCTTTGAAACAAAGAAACAAATGGATTCTGTTTGAGACCCCAGAGACAGTCACTAGAAAATAGTCCTACCTAGCCACCGTGAATTCCTTTTGTTTGGTATCAGCAGTTCCCAGGTATAGATTTAGTGGTACTGCAATGTCCTTCTCATTTTTCTCACATCAGCAAATGAATTGCTGTAATAATATGCGTCTGGGCTTTTGAAATCACTGGGTTTTATGATATCCACGATTGTTAAGAAGTAATAACCACATAAAGAGGGAAGTTTGGACACTCAACCAAACACGTCTCTCCACAACACACACTTTGATCCCAAATGCTCCTGTCTAGAAATAGGTGTTCCTTTTTATTTGTCCCTCCTCCTATCAGTGGTGAACATGCCAATGTCCCTCAAACATGGTGGTGAGTAAAGCACCAAGTATACTTTTCTGTCTACAAAAGGCCCAGAGGAAGTATAATTGGGGTCTTCAGTGAGGACTTAGTCAATGAATGTGGCTAAATACAGTTAGCAAGCGAGAAGGAGGTTTAAGAGGACAGAGGACAGAGATACGGGTTCAAGTCCCTGCACCACCATTTACTGGTTTTGTAAGCACACGCGGCTGATTCGATCTGCAATTGTCTCAGTGAGCCCAGTGCTCTCCCTACGGCCTAGTGACCTTGCAATGTTTTTGAAACCATAAAGTAGGGAAGTGACATAGTTGATGTAGTTAACGGTTCTGTACATAAGGATAGATGGACAAACAGAAAGAAGATTGTTTCATAGATAGACAGATAGATAGATGACAGATGATCGATAGATTATACACATGATAGAAGACAGGAAGCTAGATAGATGGATAGATAAATAGAGAGGATAGAGAGATAGAAAGAAAGATATATAGAAAGACAGATAGATATACAGACAGACAGAGCGATAGATAGATACAGATACATATCGATTGACACAAAGCTGTTGCTCATAACCAGGAGATGAATGGTGAAATCACATAGCTAAACTACAAACAAAAAGGAAGAATGAAATCCAGTTTACAAAGTGCAGTAAGCAGCCATAAGAAGAAAACAAATCCTACCATTTGCAATGACGTGGATGGAGCTAGACAGTAGTATGTTCAGAAAAATAGGTCAGGCGGAGAAAGACAATATCAAATGATATCACTCATGTGTGGAGTATAACAACAAAGAGAAACTGAAGGAAAAAAACAGCAGGATACTCACAGAACCCGAGAGTTGACTAAAAGTTGCCAAAGGGAAAAGGACTGCACAGGGTGGTTCTGAAGGGAGGGATAAGTGTGGGGAGAAAGATTGGGGGCATTAGGATTACCATGTATATTGCGTGGGGTCGCGCGGGACATGGGGAGTGCTGTACAACACAGAGAAGACTAGTAGAGGTTATATAGCATCTTACTAGTCCATGATTGACAGCGACTGTATCGGTGTCTTTGAAGGGGTACTTGCTGAAGGGGTTTAAAGCATCCAACTATGCTGATGGACAGCGACTTTAAGAGGTTTTTGCTGGTGGACTTGGATAAGGGGGAGCATAGTAAACATAATGTTCTTCACGTGATTGTAGATTAATGATAACAAAAAAAATTTTTTAAGTGCAATAAGGGCACAGCACTGAATCATCAGAATAAAAGGTCAGGCTCTGAGTGCTGCAAACAAAAGACACAGGGTTAAAAGAACGGATGAAAACTCAAGAAACCTATGTGCTTCCTTACAGGAGACTCACTTGAGATCCAAGGACAAAGACAAACTACAAGCTGAAGGTGTGGGGACAAGTACCCTACACGAGTGAAACAGAAAAACAAACAATCAAACAAATGGATTCTGTTTGAGCCCCCAGAGACAGTCAGTAGAAAATAGCACTATCTGGCCACCGTGAATTCTTTTTGTTTGTTTTCAGCAAGGCCCAGCCATATATTTAGTGGTGGAGCAACGTCCTTCTCATTTTCTCTCACCTCAACAACTGGGTTGCTGAAATAATAAGAATCTGGGCCTTTGAAATCTGTGGGTTTTATGATCTTCACGAATGTGAAGTAATAACCAACTAAACAGGGAAGTTTGGACACTCAAATAAACATGTAACTCCACAATACACTCTTAGCTCCCAACTGCTCTTGTCTAGAAATTGGTGTTCCTTTTTATTTGACCCTCCATCCTATCAGTGGTGTTCACATAGATGTCCTTCAAACATGGTGGTGAGCAAAGCAACAATTTTACGTTTCTGTCGTCCACAGGCCCAGATGAAGGATACTTGTGTTCTTCAGGGAGCACTTAGTGAATGAATGTGGCTATATACAGACAGGAAGTGAGAAGGAGATGAAAGAGGACAGAGGATAGAGACACGTGTTCAAGACACTGCACAACCATTTCCTGGTTTTGTAGGTACACTCGGCCGACACGACCTGCAAGTGTCTCGGTGAACCCAGTACTCTCCCTACAGCCTAGATACCTTGCAGGATTTTTGGAAGCATAATGTAGGAAAGTGACATAGGATATGTGGTTACCTGTTCTGTACACAAGGACAGATGGGCAGACAGAAAGATGATTGATTGATTGATTGATTGATTGATAGACAGACAGATAGATAGATATAGGTTCATATCGATTAACACAAAGTTTTGCTCATAACCATGAGAGCAATGGTTGAAGCACATAGCAAATTACAAACGAAAAAGAAGAATAAAATCCAGTTTACAAAGTGCAGTAAGTAGCCATAATAAGAAAACAAATCCTATCATTGGCAATAACTTGGATGGAGCTAGAGGGTATTATGCTCAGTCAAACAGTCCAGTCGGAGAAATACATGTACCAAATGATTTAACTCATGTGTGGAGTACGATAACAAAGAAAAACTGAAGGAAGAAACAGCAGCATATACACAGTACCCGAGAGTGGACTAAGAGTTACCAAAGAGAAAGGGACTGGGTAGTGTTTGTGGGAAGGGATTGATAAGGGCGGGGAAAAAGAATGGGGGCATTAGGATTAGCATGAATAATGTGTAGGGTGAAGGGTCATTGGGAGGGCTATACAACACAGAGAAGACAAGTAGTGATTCTAGAGCATCTTACGACACGCTGACGGACAGCGACTGAAACTGGGATTTGGCGAGGACTTGGTGAAGGGGTTAGACTAGTTAACATATTGTTCTGCATGTGATTGTATATTAATGAGAACAAAAAAAATTTCAAAGTGCAGTAAGAGCCTAGCTATCAAATATCAGAATAAAAGTACAGGCTTTCACTGCTCCAATCAAAAGACACAGGGTTAGAAGAACTGATGAAAACTCAAGATCACCTAAGTGCTCCCTTACTGGAGACTCACTTGTGATCCAAGGACACAGACAAACTACAAGCTGAAGGGGCGGGGACAGGTACCCTATACAAGTGAATCTTTGAAACAAAGAAACAAATGGATTCTGTTTGAGACCCCAGAGACAGTCACTAGAAAATAGTCCTACCTAGCCACCGTGAATTCCTTTTGTTTGGTATCAGCAGTGCCCAGGTATAGATTTAGTGGTACTGCAATGTCCTTCTCATTTTTCTCACATCAACAAATGAATTGCTGTAATAATATGCGTCTGGGCTTTTGAAATCACTGGGTTTTATGATATCCACGATTGTAAAGAAGTAATAACCACATAAAGAGGGAAGTTTGGACACTCAACCAAACACGTCTCTCCACAACACACACTTTGCTCCCAAATGCTCCGGTCTAGAAATAGGTGTTCCTTTTTATTTGTCCCTCCTCCTAATCAGTGGTGAACATGCCAATGTCTCTCAAACATGGTGGTGAGTAAAGCACCAAGTATACTTTTCTGTCTACAACAGGCCCAGAGGAAGTATAATTGGGGTCTTCAGTGAGGACTTAGTCAATGAATGTGGCTAAGTACAGTTAGCAAGCGAGAAGGAGGTTTAAGAGGACAGAGGACAGAGATACGTGTTCAAGTCCCTGCACCACCATTTACTGGTTTTGTAAGCACACGCGGCTGATTCGATCTGCAATTGTCTCAGTGAGCCCAGTGCTCTCCCTACGGCCTAGTGACCTTGCAATATTTTTGAAAGCATAATGTAGGGAAGTGACATAGTTGATGTAGTTAACTGTCCTGTACATAAGGATAGATGGACAGACAGAAAGAAGATTGTTTCATAGATAGACAGATAGATAGATGACAGATGATCGATAGTTTATACACATGATAGAAGACAGGAAGCTAGATAGATGGATAGATAAATAGAGAGGATAGATAGAAAGAAGGATATATAGAAAGATAGATAGATATACAGACAGACAGAGCGATAGATAGATACAGATACATATCGATTGACACAAAGCTGTTGCTCATAACCAGGAGATGAATGGTGAAATCACATAGCTAAACTACAAACAAAAGGAAGAATGAAATCCAGTTTACAAAGTGCAGTAAGCAGCCATAAGAAGAAAACAAATCCTACCATTTGCAATGACGTGGATGGAGCTAGACAGTAGTATGTTCAGAAAAATAGGTCAGGCGGAGAAAGACAATATCAAATGATATCACTCATGTGTGGAGTATAAAAACAAAGAGAAACTGAAGGAAAAAAACAGCAGGATACTCACAGAACCCGAGAGTTGACTAAAAGTTGCCAAAGGGAAAAGGACTGCACAGGGTGGTTCTGAAGGGAGGGATAAGTGTGGGGAGAAAGATTGGGGGCATTAGGATTACCATGTATATTGCGTGGGGTCGCGCGGGACATGGGGAGTGCTGTACAACACAGAGAAGTCTAGTAGAGGTTATATAGCATCTTACTACTCCATGATTGACAGCGACTGTATCGGTGTCTTTGAAGGGGTACATGCTGAAGGGGTTTAAAGCATCCAACTATGCTGATGGACAGCGACTTTAAGAGGTTTTTGCTGGTGGACTTGGATAAGGGGGAGCATAGTAAACATAATGTTCTTCACGTGATTGTAGATTAATGATAACAAAAAAAATTTTTTAAGTGCAATAAGGGCACAGCACTGAATCATCAGAATAAAAGGTCAGGCTCTGAGTGCTGCAAACAAAAGACACAGGGTTAAAAGAACGGATGAAAACTCAAGAAACCTACGTGCTACCTTACAGGAGACTCACTTGAGATCCAAGGACAAAGACAAACTACAAGCTGAAGGTGTGGGGACAAGTACCCTACACGAGTGAAACTGAAAAACAAACAATCAAACAAATGGATTCTGTTTGAGCAACCAGAGACAGTCAGTAGAAAATAGCACTATCTGGCCACCGTGAATTCTTTTTGTTTGTTTTCAGCAAGGCCCAGCCATAGATTTAGTGATGGAGCAACGTCCTTCTCATTATCTCTCACCTCAACAACTGGGTTGCTGAAATAATAAGAATCTGGGCCTTTGAAATCTGTGGGTTTTATGATCTTCACGAATGTGAAGTAATAACCACCTAAAGAGGGAAGTTTGGACACTCAAATAAATATGTCACTCCACAATACACTCTTAGCTCCCAACTGCTCCTGTCTAGAAATTGGTGTTCCTTTTTATTTGACCCTCCATCCTATAAGTGGTGTTCACATAGATGTCCTTCAAACATGGTGGTGAGCAAAGCAACAATTTTACGTTTCTGTCGTCCACAGGCCCAGAGGAAGGATACTTGTGGTCTTCAGGGAGCACTTAGTGAATGAATGTGGCTATATACAGACAGGAAGTGAGAAGGAGATGAAAGAGGACAGAGGATAGAGACACGGGTTCAAGTCCCTGCACAACCATTACCTGGTTTTGTAGGTACACTCGGCCGACACGACCTGCAAGTGTCTCGATGAACCCAGTTCTCTCACTACAGCCTAGTTACCTTGCAGGATTTTTGGAAGCATAATGTAGGAAAGTGACATAGGATATGTGGTTACCTGTTCTGTACACAAGGACAGATGGGCAGACAGAAAGATGATTGATTGATTGATTGAATGTTTGATAGACAGACAGATAGATAGATATAGTTCATATCGATTAACACAAAGCTATTGCTCATAACCATGAGAGCAATGGTTGAAGCACATAGCAAACTACAAACGAAAAAGAAGAATAACATCCAGTTTAAAAAGTGCAGTAAGCAGCCATAAGAAGAAAACAAATCCTATCATTGGCAATAACTTGGATGGAGCTAGAGGGTATTATGCTCAGTCAAATAGTCCAGTCGGAGAAATACATGTACCAAATGATTTAACTCATGTGTGGAGTACGATAACAAAGAAAAACTGAAGGAAGAAACAGCAGCATATACACAGTACCCGAGAGTGGACTAAGAGTTACCAAAGAGAAAGGGACTGGGTAGTGTTTGTGGGAAGGGATTGATAAGGGCGGGGAGAAAGAATGGGGGCATTAGGATTAGCATGAATAATGTGTAGGGTGAAGGGTCATTGGGAGGGCTATACAACACAGAGAAGACAAGTAGTGATTCTAGAGCATCTTACGACACGCTGACGGACAGCGACTGAAACTGGGATTTGGCGAGGACTTGGTGAAGGGGTTAGACTAGTTAACATATTGTTCTGCATGTGATTGTATATTAATGAGAACAAAAAAAATTTCAAAGTGCAGTAAGAGCCTAGCTATCAAATATCAGAATAAAAGTACAGGCTTTCACTGCTCCAATCAAAAGACACAGGGTTAGAAGAACTGATGAAAACTCAAGATCACCTAAGTGCTCCCTTACTGGAGACTCACTTGTGATCCAAGGACACAGACAAACTACAAGCTGAAGGGGCGGGGACAGGTACCCTATACAAGTGAATCTTTGAAACAAAGAAACAAATGGATTCTGTTTGAGACCCCAGAGACAGTCACTAGAAAATAGTCCTACCTAGCCACCGTGAATTCCTTTTGTTTGGTATCAGCAGTGCCCAGGTATAGATTTAGTGGTACTGCAATGTCCTTCTCATTTTTCTCACATCAACAAATGAATTGCTGTAATAATATGCGTCTGGGCTTTTGAAATCACTGGGTTTTATGATATCCACGATTGTAAAGATGTAATAACCACATAAAGAGGGAAGTTTGGACACTCAACCAAACACGTCTCTCCACAACACACACTTTGCTCCCAAATGCTCCTGTCTAGAAATAGGTGTTCCTTTTTATTTGTCCCTCCTCCTATCAGTGGTGAACATGCCAATGTCCCTCAAACATGGTGGTGAGTAAAGCACCAAGTATACTTTTCTGTCTACAACAGGCCCAGAGGAAGTATAATTGGGGTCTTCAGTGAGGACTTAGTCAATGAATGTGGCTAAATACAGTTAGCAAGCGAGAAGGAGGTTTAAGAGGACAGAGGACAGAGATACGGGTTCAAGTCCCTGCACCACCATTTACTGGTTTTGTAAGCACACGCGGCTGATTCGTTCTGCAATTGTCTCAGTGAGCCCAGTGCTCTCCCTACGGCCTAGTGACCTTGCAATGTTTTTGAAAGCATAATGTAGGGAAGTGACATAGTTGATGTAGTTAACTGTTCTGTACATAAGGATAGATGGACAGACAGAAAGAAGATTGTTTCATAGATAGACAGATAGATAGATGACAGATGATCGATAGATTATACACATGATAGAAGACAGGAAGCTAGATAGATGGATAGATAAATAGAGAGGATAGAGAGATAGAAAGAAGGATATATAGAAAGATAGATAGATATACAGACAGACAGAGCGATAGATAGATACAGATACATATCGATTGACACAAAGCTGTTGCTCATAACCAGGAGATGAATGGTGAAATCACATAGCTAAACTACAAACAAAAAGGAAGAATGAAATCCAGTTTACAAAGTGCAGTAAGCAGCCATAAGAAGAAAACAAATCCTACCATTTGCAATGACGTGGATGGAGCTAGACAGTAGTATGTTCAGAAAAATAGGTCAGGCGGAGAAAGACAATATCAAATGATATCACTCATGTGTGGAGTATAACAACAAAGAGAAACTGAAGGAAAAAAACAGCAGGATACTCACAGAACCCGAGAGTTGACTAAAAGTTGCCAAAGGGAAAAGGACTGCACAGGGTGGTTCTGAAGGGAGGGATAAGTGTGGGGAGAAAGATTGGGGGCATTAGGATTACCATGTATATTGCGTGGGGTCGCGCGGGACATGGGGAGTGCTGTACAACACAGAGAAGACTAGTAGAGGTTATATAGCATCTTACTACTCCATGATTGACAGCGACTGTATCGGTGTCTTTGAAGGGGTACATGCTGAAGGGGTTTAAAGCATCCAACTATGCTGATGGACAGCGACTTTAAGAGGTTTTTGCTGGTGGACTTGGATAAGGGGGAGCATAGTAAACATAATGTTCTTCACGTGATTGTAGATTAATGATAACAAAAAAAATTTTTTAAGTGCAATAAGGGCACAGCACTGAATCATCAGAATAAAAGGTCAGGCTCTGAGTGCTGCAAACAAAAGACACAGGGTTAAAAGAACGGATGAAAACTCAAGAAACCTACGTGCTTCCTTACAGGAGACTCACTTGAGATCCAAGGACAAAGACAAACTACAAGCTGAAGGTGTGGGGACAAGTACCCTACACGAGTGAAACTGAAAAACAAACAATCAAACAAATGGATTCTGTTTGAGCCCCCAGAGACAGTCAGTAGGAAATAGCACTATCTGGCCACCGTGAATCCTTTTTGTTTGTTTTCAGCAAGGCCCAGCCATAGATTTAGTGGTGGAGCAACGTCCTTCTCATTTTCTCTCACCTCAACAACTGGGTTGCTGAAATAATAAGAATCTGGGCCTTTGAAATCTGTGGGTTTTATGATCTTCACGAATGTGAAGTAATAACCACCTAAAGAGGGAAGTTTGGACACTCAAATAAATATGTCACTCCACAATACACTCTTAGCTCCCAACTGCTCCTGTCTAGAAATTGGTGTTCCTTTTAATTTGACCCTCCATCCTATCAGTGGTGTTCACATAGATGTCCTTCAAACATGGTGGTGAGCAAAGCAACAATTTTACGTTTCTGTCGTCCACAGGCCCAGAGGAAGGATACTTGTGGTCTTCAGGGAGCACTTAGTGAATGAATGTGGCTATATACAGACAGGAAGTGAGAAGGAGATGAAAGAGGACAGAGGATAGAGACACGGGTTCAAGTCCCTGCACAACCATTTCCTGGTTTTGTAGGTACACTCGGCCGACACGACCTGCAAGTGTCTCGGTGAACCCAGTACTCTCCCTACAGCCTAGTTACCTTGCAGGATTTTTGAAAGCATAATGTAGGAAAGTGACATAGGATATGTGGTTACCTGTTCTGTACACAAGGACAGATGGGCAGACAGAAAGATGATTGATTGATTGATTGATTGATTGATAGACAGACAGATAGATAGATATAGGTTCATATCCATTAACACAAAGCTATTGCTCATAACCATGAGAGCAATGGTTGAAGCACATAGCAAACTACAAACGAAAAAGAAGAATAAAATCCAGTTTAAAAAGTGCAGTAAGCAGCCATAAGAAGAAAACAAATCCTATCATTGGCAATAACTTCGATGGAGCTAGAGGGTATTATGCTCAGTCAAATAGTCCAGTCGGAGAAATACATGTACCAAATGATTTAACTCATGTGTGGAGTACGATAACAAAGAAAAACTGAAGGAAGAAACAGCAGCATATACACAGTACCCGAGAGTGGACTAAGAGTTACCAAATAGAAAGGGACTGGGTAGTGTTTGTGGGAAGGGATTGATAAGGGCGGGGAAAAAGAATGGGGGCATTAGGATTAGCATGAATAATGTGTAGGGTGAAGGGTCATTGGGAGGGCTATACAACACAGAGAAGACAAGTAGTGATTCTAGAGCATCTTACGACACGCTGACGGACAGCGACTGAAACTGGGATTTGGCGAGGACTTGGTGAAGGGGTTAGACTAGTTAACATATTGTTCTGCATGTGATTGTATATTAATGAGAACAAAAAAAATTTCAAAGTGCAGTAAGAGCCTAGCTATCAAATATCAGAATAAAAGTACAGGCTTTCACTCTCCAAACAAAAGACACAGGGTTAGAAGAACTGATGAAAACTCAAGATCACCTAAGTGCTCCCTTACTGGAGACTCACTTGTGATCCAAGGACACAGACAAACTACAAGCTGAAGGGGCGGGGACAGGTACCCTATACAAGTGAATCTTTGAAACAAAGAAACAAATGGATTCTGTTTGAGAATCCAGAGACAGTCACTAGAAAATAGTCCTACCTAGCCACCGTGAATTCCTTTTGTTTGGTATCAGCAGTGCCCAGGTATAGATTTAGTGGTACTGCAATGTCCTTCTCATTTTTCTCACATCAACAAATGAATTGCTGTAATAATATGCGTCTGGGCTTTTGAAATCACTGGGTTTTATGATATCCACGATTGTAAAGAAGTAATAACCACATAAAGAGGGAAGTTTGGACACTCAACCAAACACGTCTCTCCACAACACACACTTTGCTCCCAAATGCTCCTGTCTAGAAATAGGTGTTCCTTTTTATTTGTCCCTCCTCCTCTCAGTGGTGAACATGCCAATGTCCCTCAAACATGGTGGTGAGTAAAGCACCAAGTATACTTTTCTGTCTACAACAGGCCCAGAGGAAGTATAATTGGGGTCTTCAGTGAGGACTTAGTCAATGAATGTGGCTAAATACAGTTAGCAAGCGAGAAGGAGGTTTAAGAGGACAGAGGACAGAGATACGGGTTCAAGTCCCTGCACCACCATTTACTGGTTTTGTAAGCACACGCGGCTGATTCGTTCTGCAATTGTCTCAGTGAGCCCAGTGCTCTCCCTACGGCCTAGTGACCTTGCAATGTTTTTGAAAGCATAATGTAGGGAAGTGACATAGTTGATGTAGTTAACTGTTCTGTACATAAGGATAGATGGACAGACAGAAAGAAGATTGTTTCATAGATAGACAGATAGATAGATGACAGATGATCGATAGATTATACACATGATAGAAGACAGGAAGCTAGATAGATGGATAGATAAATAGAGAGGATAGAGAGATAGAAAGAAGGATATATAGAAAGATAGATAGATATACAGACAGACAGAGCGATAGATAGATACAGATACATATCGATTGACACAAAGCTGTTGCTCATAACCAGGAGATGAATGGTGAAATCACATAGCTAAACTACAAACAAAAAGGAAGAATGAAATCCAGTTTACAAAGTGCAGTAAGCAGCCATAAGAAGAAAACAAATCCTACCATTTGCAATGACGTGGATGGAGCTAGACAGTAGTATGTTCAGAAAAATAGGTCAGGCGGAGAAAGACAATATCAAATGATATCACTCATGTGTGGAGTATAACAACAAAGAGAAACTGAAGGAAAAAAACAGCAGGATACTCACAGAACCCGAGAGTTGACTAAAAGTTGCCAAAGGGAAAAGGACTGCACAGGGTGGTTCTGAAGGGAGGGATAAGTGTGGGGAGAAAGATTGGGGGCATTAGGATTACCATGTATATTGCGTGGGGTCGCGCGGGACATGGGGAGTGCTGTACAACACAGAGAAGACTAGTAGAGGTTATATAGCATCTTACTAGTCCATGATTGACAGCGACTGTATCGGTGTCTTTGAAGGGGTACTTGCTGAAGGTGTTTAAAGCATCCAACTATGCTGATGGACAGCGACTTTAAGAGGTTTTTGCTGGTGGACTTGGATAAGGGGGAGCATAGTAAACATAATGTTCTTCACGTGATTGTAGATTAATGATAACAAAAAAAATTTTTTAAGTGCAATAAGGGCACAGCACTGAATCATCAGAATAAAAGGTCAGGCTCTGAGTGCTGCAAACAAAAGACACAGGGTTAAAAGAACGGATGAAAACTCAAGAAACCTACGTGCTTCCTTACAGGAGACTCACTTGAGATCCAAGGACAAAGACAAACTACAAGCTGAAGGTGTGGGGACAAGTACCCTACACGAGTGAAACTGAAAAACAAACAATCAAACAAATGGATTCTGTTTGAGCCCCCAGAGACAGTCAGTAGCAAATAGCACTATCTGGCCACCGTGAATCCTTTTTGTTTGTTTTCAGCAAGGCCCAGCCATAGATTTAGTGGTGGAGCAACGTCCTTCTCATTTTCTCTCACCTCAACAACTGGGTTGCTGAAATAATAAGAATCTGGGCCTTTGAAATCTGTGGGTTTTATGATCTTCACGAATGTGAAGTAATAACCACCTAAAGAGGGAAGTTTGGACACTCAAATAAATATGTCACTCCACAATACACTCTTAGCTCCCAACTGCTCCTGTCTAGAAATTGGTGTTCCTTTTAATTTGACCCTCCATCCTATCAGTGGTGTTCACATAGATGTCCTTCAAACATGGTGGTGAGCAAAGCAACAATTTTACGTTTCTGTCGTCCACAGGCCCAGAGGAAGGATACTTGTGGTCTTCAGGGAGCACTTAGTGAATGAATGTGGCTATATACAGACAGGAAGTGAGAAGGAGATGAAAGAGGACAGAGGATAGAGACACGGGTTCAAGTCCCTGCACAACCATTTCCTGGTTTTGTAGGTACACTCGGCCGACACGACCTGCAAGTGTCTCGGTGAACCCAGTACTCTCCCTACAGCCTAGTTACCTTGCAGGATTTTTGGAAGCATAATGTAGGAAAGTGACATAGGATATGTGGTTACCTGTTCTGTACACAAGGACAGATGGGCAGACAGAAAGATGATTGATTGATTGATTGATTGATTGATAGACAGACAGATAGATAGATATAGGTTCATATCCATTAACACAAAGCTATTGCTCATAACCATGAGAGCAATGGTTGAAGCACATAGCAAACTACAAACGAAAAAGAAGAATAAAATCCAGTTTAAAAAGTGCAGTAAGCAGCCATAAGAAGAAAACAAATCCTATCATTGGCAATGACTTCGATGGAGCTAGAGGGTATTATGCTCAGTCAAATAGTCCAGTCGGAGAAATACATGTACCAAATGATTTAACTCATGTGTGGAGTACGATAACAAAGAAAAACTGAAGGAAGAAACAGCAGCATATACACAGTACCCGTGAGTGGACTAAGAGTTACCAAATAGAAAGGGACTGGGTAGTGTTTGTGGGAAGGGATTGATAAGGGCGGGGAAAAAGAATGGGGGCATTAGGATTAGCATGAATAATGTGTAGGGTGAAGGGTCATTGGGAGGGCTATACAACACAGAGAAGACAAGTAGTGATTCTAGAGCATCTTACGACACGCTGACGGACAGCGACTGAAACTGGGATTTGGCGAGGACTTGGTGAAGGGGTTAGACTAGTTAACATATTGTTCTGCATGTGATTGTATATTAATGAGAACAAAAAAAATTTCAAAGTGCAGTAAGAGCCTAGCTATCAAATATCAGAATAAAAGTACAGGCTTTCACTCTCCAAACAAAAGACACAGGGTTAGAAGAACTGATGAAAACTCAAGATCACCTAAGTGCTCCCTTACTGGAGACTCACTTGTGATCCAAGGACACAGACAAACTACAAGCTGAAGGGGCGGGGACAGGTACCCTATACAAGTGAATCTTTGAAACAAAGAAACAAATGGATTCTGTTTGAGACCCCAGAGACAGTCACTAGAAAATAGTCCTACCTAGCCACCGTGAATTCCTTTTGTTTGGTATCAGCAGTGCCCAGGTATAGATTTAGTGGTACTGCAATGTCCTTCTCATTTTTCTCACATCAACAAATGAATTGCTGTAATAATATGCGTCTGGGCTTTTGAAATCACTGGGTTTTATGATATCCACGATTGTAAAGAAGTAATAACCACATAAAGAGGGAAGTTTGGACACTCAACCAAACACGTCTCTCCACAACACACACTTTGCTCCCAAATGCTCCTGTCTAGAAATAGGTGTTCCTTTTTATTTGTCCCTCCTCCTATCAGTGGTGAACATGCCAATGTCCCTCAAACATGGTGGTGAGTAAAGCACCAAGTATACTTTTCTGTCTACAACAGGCCCAGAGGAAGTATAATTGGGGTCTTCAGTGAGGACTTAGTCAATGAATGTGGCTAAATACAGTTAGCAAGCGAGAAGGAGGTTTAAGAGGACAGAGGACAGAGATACGGGTTCAAGTCCCTGCACCACCATTTACTGGTTTTGTAAGCACACGCGGCTGATTCGTTCTGCAATTGTCTCAGTGAGCCCAGTGCTCTCCCTACGGCCTAGTGACCTTGCAATGTTTTTGAAAGCATAATGTAGGGAAGTGACATAGTTGATGTAGTTAACTGTTCTGTACATAAGGATAGATGGACAGACAGAAAGAAGATTGTTTCATAGATAGACAGATAGATAGATGACAGATGATCGATAGATTATACACATGATAGAAGACAGGAAGCTAGATAGATGGATAGATAAATAGAGAGGATAGAGAGATAGAAAGAAGGATATATAGAAAGATAGATAGATATACAGACAGACAGAGCGATAGATAGATACAGATACATATCGATTGACACAAAGCTGTTGCTCATAACCAGGAGATGAATGGTGAAATCACATAGCTAAACTACAAACAAAAAGGAAGAATGAAATCCAGTTTACAAAGTGCAGTAAGCAGCCATAAGAAGAAAACAAATCCTACCATTTGCAATGACGTGGATGGAGCTAGACAGTAGTATGTTCAGAAAAATAGGTCAGGCGGAGAAAGACAATATCAAATGATATCACTCATGTGTGGAGTATAACAACAAAGAGAAACTGAAGGAAAAAAACAGCAGGATACTCACAGAACCCGAGAGTTGACTAAAAGTTGCCAAAGGGAAAAGGACTGCACAGGGTGGTTCTGAAGGGAGGGATAAGTGTGGGGAGAAAGATTGGGGGCATTAGGATTACCATGTATATTGCGTGGGGTCGCGCGGGACATGGGGAGTGCTGTACAACACAGAGAAGACTAGTAGAGGTTATATAGCATCTTACTACTCCATGATTGACAGCGACTGTATCGGTGTCTTTGAAGGGGTACATGCTGAAGGGGTTTAAAGCATCCAACTATGCTGATGGACAGCGACTTTAAGAGGTTTTTGCTGGTGGACTTGGATAAGGGGGAGCATAGTAAACATAATGTTCTTCACGTGATTGTAGATTAATGATAACAAAAAAAATTTTTTAAGTGCAATAAGGGCACAGCACTGAATCATCAGAATAAAAGGTCAGGCTCTGAGTGCTGCAAACAAAAGACACAGGGTTAAAAGAACGGATGAAAACTCAAGAAACCTACGTGCTTCCTTACAGGAGACTCACTTGAGATCCAAGGACAAAGACAAACTACAAGCTGAAGGTGTGGGGACAAGTACCCTACACGAGTGAAACTGAAAAACAAACAATCAAACAAATGGATTCTGTTTGAGCCCCCAGAGACAGTCAGTAGCAAATAGCACTATCTGGCCACCGTGAATCCTTTTTGTTTGTTTTCAGCAAGGCCCAGCCATAGATTTAGTGGTGGAGCAACGTCCTTCTCATTTTCTCTCACCTCAACAACTGGGTTGCTGAAATAATAAGAATCTGGGCCTTTGAAATCTGTGGGTTTTATGATCTTCACGAATGTGAAGTAATAACCACCTAAAGAGGGAAGTTTGGACACTCAAATAAATATGTCACTCCACAATACACTCTTAGCTCCCAACTGCTCCTGTCTAGAAATTGGTGTTCCTTTTAATTTGACCCTCCATCCTATCAGTGGTGTTCACATAGATGTCCTTCAAACATGGTGGTGAGCAAAGCAACAATTTTACGTTTCTGTCGTCCACAGGCCCAGAGGAAGGATACTTGTGGTCTTCAGGGAGCACTTAGTGAATGAATGTGGCTATATACAGACAGGAAGTGAGAAGGAGATGAAAGAGGACAGAGGATAGAGACACGGGTTCAAGTCCCTGCACAACCATTTCCTGGTTTTGTAGGTACACTCGGCCGACACGACCTGCAAGTGTCTCGGTGAACCCAGTACTCTCCCTACAGCCTAGTTACCTTGCAGGATTTTTGAAAGCATAATGTAGGAAAGTGACATAGGATATGTGGTTACCTGTTCTGTACACAAGGACAGATGGGCAGACAGAAAGATGATTGATTGATTGATTGATTGATTGATAGACAGACAGATAGATAGATATAGGTTCATATCCATTAACACAAAGCTATTGCTCATAACCATGAGAGCAATGGTTGAAGCACATAGCAAACTACAAACGAAAAAGAAGAATAAAATCCAGTTTAAAAAGTGCAGTAAGCAGCCATAAGAAGAAAACAAATCCTATCATTGGCAATAACTTCGATGGAGCTAGAGGGTATTATGCTCAGTCAAATAGTCCAGTCGGAGAAATACATGTACCAAATGATTTAACTCATGTGTGGAGTACGATAACAAAGAAAAACTGAAGGAAGAAACAGCAGCATATACACAGTACCCGAGAGTGGACTAAGAGTTACCAAATAGAAAGGGACTGGGTAGTGTTTGTGGGAAGGGATTGATAAGGGCGGGGAAAAAGAATGGGGGCATTAGGATTAGCATGAATAATGTGTAGGGTGAAGGGTCATTGGGAGGGCTATACAACACAGAGAAGACAAGTAGTGATTCTAGAGCATCTTACGACACGCTGACGGACAGCGACTGAAACTGGGATTTGGCGAGGACTTGGTGAAGGGGTTAGACTAGTTAACATATTGTTCTGCATGTGATTGTATATTAATGAGAACAAAAAAAATTTCAAAGTGCAGTAAGAGCCTAGCTATCAAATATCAGAATAAAAGTACAGGCTTTCACTCTCCAAACAAAAGACACAGGGTTAGAAGAACTGATGAAAACTCAAGATCACCTAAGTGCTCCCTTACTGGAGACTCACTTGTGATCCAAGGACACAGACAAACTACAAGCTGAAGGGGCGGGGACAGGTACCCTATACAAGTGAATCTTTGAAACAAAGAAACAAATGGATTCTGTTTGAGACCCCAGAGACAGTCACTAGAAAATAGTCCTACCTAGCCACCGTGAATTCCTTTTGTTTGGTATCAGCAGTGCCCAGGTATAGATTTAGTGGTACTGCAATGTCCTTCTCATTTTTCTCACATCAACAAATGAATTGCTGTAATAATATGCGTCTGGGCTTTTGAAATCACTGGGTTTTATGATATCCACGATTGTAAAGAAGTAATAACCACATAAAGAGGGAAGTTTGGACACTCAACCAAACACGTCTCTCCACAACACACACTTTGCTCCCAAATGCTCCTGTCTAGAAATAGGTGTTCCTTTTTATTTGTCCCTCCTCCTCTCAGTGGTGAACATGCCAATGTCCCTCAAACATGGTGGTGAGTAAAGCACCAAGTATACTTTTCTGTCTACAACAGGCCCAGAGGAAGTATAATTGGGGTCTTCAGTGAGGACTTAGTCAATGAATGTGGCTAAATACAGTTAGCAAGCGAGAAGGAGGTTTAAGAGGACAGAGGACAGAGATACGGGTTCAAGTCCCTGCACCACCATTTACTGGTTTTGTAAGCACACGCGGCTGATTCGTTCTGCAATTGTCTCAGTGAGCCCAGTGCTCTCCCTACGGCCTAGTGACCTTGCAATGTTTTTGAAAGCATAATGTAGGGAAGTGACATAGTTGATGTAGTTAACTGTTCTGTACATAAGGATAGATGGACAGACAGAAAGAAGATTGTTTCATAGATAGACAGATAGATAGATGACAGATGATCGATAGATTATACACATGATAGAAGACAGGAAGCTAGATAGATGGATAGATAAATAGAGAGGATAGAGAGATAGAAAGAAGGATATATAGAAAGATAGATAGATATACAGACAGACAGAGCGATAGATAGATACAGATACATATCGATTGACACAAAGCTGTTGCTCATAACCAGGAGATGAATGGTGAAATCACATAGCTAAACTACAAACAAAAAGGAAGAATGAAATCCAGTTTACAAAGTGCAGTAAGCAGCCATAAGAAGAAAACAAATCCTACCATTTGCAATGACGTGGATGGAGCTAGACAGTAGTATGTTCAGAAAAATAGGTCAGGCGGAGAAAGACAATATCAAATGATATCACTCATGTGTGGAGTATAACAACAAAGAGAAACTGAAGGAAAAAAACAGCAGGATACTCACAGAACCCGAGAGTTGACTAAAAGTTGCCAAAGGGAAAAGGACTGCACAGGGTGGTTCTGAAGGGAGGGATAAGTGTGGGGAGAAAGATTGGGGGCATTAGGATTACCATGTATATTGCGTGGGGTCGCGCGGGACATGGGGAGTGCTGTACAACACAGAGAAGACTAGTAGAGGTTATATAGCATCTTACTAGTCCATGATTGACAGCGACTGTATCGGTGTCTTTGAAGGGGTACTTGCTGAAGGTGTTTAAAGCATCCAACTATGCTGATGGACAGCGACTTTAAGAGGTTTTTGCTGGTGGACTTGGATAAGGGGGAGCATAGTAAACATAATGTTCTTCACGTGATTGTAGATTAATGATAACAAAAAAAATTTTTTAAGTGCAATAAGGGCACAGCACTGAATCATCAGAATAAAAGGTCAGGCTCTGAGTGCTGCAAACAAAAGACACAGGGTTAAAAGAACGGATGAAAACTCAAGAAACCTACGTGCTTCCTTACAGGAGACTCACTTGAGATCCAAGGACAAAGACAAACTACAAGCTGAAGGTGTGGGGACAAGTACCCTACACGAGTGAAACTGAAAAACAAACAATCAAACAAATGGATTCTGTTTGAGCCCCCAGAGACAGTCAGTAGGAAATAGCACTATCTGGCCACCGTGAATCCTTTTTGTTTGTTTTCAGCAAGGCCCAGCCATAGATTTAGTGGTGGAGCAACGTCCTTCTCATTTTCTCTCACCTCAACAACTGGGTTGCTGAAATAATAAGAATCTGGGCCTTTGAAATCTGTGGGTTTTATGATCTTCACGAATGTGAAGTAATAACCACCTAAAGAGGGAAGTTTGGACACTCAAATAAATATGTCACTCCACAATACACTCTTAGCTCCCAACTGCTCCTGTCTAGAAATTGGTGTTCCTTTTAATTTGACCCTCCATCCTATCAGTGGTGTTCACATAGATGTCCTTCAAACATGGTGGTGAGCAAAGCAACAATTTTACGTTTCTGTCGTCCACAGGCCCAGAGGAAGGATACTTGTGGTCTTCAGGGAGCACTTAGTGAATGAATGTGGCTATATACAGACAGGAAGTGAGAAGGAGATGAAAGAGGACAGAGGATAGAGACACGGGTTCAAGTCCCTGCACAACCATTTCCTGGTTTTGTAGGTACACTCGGCCGACACGACCTGCAAGTGTCTCGGTGAACCCAGTACTCTCCCTACAGCCTAGTTACCTTGCAGGATTTTTGGAAGCATAATGTAGGAAAGTGACATAGGATATGTGGTTACCTGTTCTGTACACAAGGACAGATGGGCAGACAGAAAGATGATTGATTGATTGATTGATTGATTGATAGACAGACAGATAGATAGATATAGGTTCATATCCATTAACACAAAGCTATTGCTCATAACCATGAGAGCAATGGTTGAAGCACATAGCAAACTACAAACGAAAAAGAAGAATAAAATCCAGTTTAAAAAGTGCAGTAAGCAGCCATAAGAAGAAAACAAATCCTATCATTGGCAATGACTTCGATGGAGCTAGAGGGTATTATGCTCAGTCAAATAGTCCAGTCGGAGAAATACATGTACCAAATGATTTAACTCATGTGTGGAGTACGATAACAAAGAAAAACTGAAGGAAGAAACAGCAGCATATACACAGTACCCGTGAGTGGACTAAGAGTTACCAAATAGAAAGGGACTGGGTAGTGTTTGTGGGAAGGGATTGATAAGGGCGGGGAAAAAGAATGGGGGCATTAGGATTAGCATGAATAATGTGTAGGGTGAAGGGTCATTGGGAGGGCTATACAACACAGAGAAGACAAGTAGTGATTCTAGAGCATCTTACGACACGCTGACGGACAGCGACTGAAACTGGGATTTGGCGAGGACTTGGTGAAGGGGTTAGACTAGTTAACATATTGTTCTGCATGTGATTGTATATTAATGAGAACAAAAAAAATTTCAAAGTGCAGTAAGAGCCTAGCTATCAAATATCAGAATAAAAGTACAGGCTTTCACTCTCCAAACAAAAGACACAGGGTTAGAAGAACTGATGAAAACTCAAGATCACCTAAGTGCTCCCTTACTGGAGACTCACTTGTGATCCAAGGACACAGACAAACTACAAGCTGAAGGGGCGGGGACAGGTACCCTATACAAGTGAATCTTTGAAACAAAGAAACAAATGGATTCTGTTTGAGACCCCAGAGACAGTCACTAGAAAATAGTCCTACCTAGCCACCGTGAATTCCTTTTGTTTGGTATCAGCAGTGCCCAGGTAGAGATTTAGTGGTACTGCAATGTCCTTCTCATTTTTCTCACATCAACAAATGAATTGCTGTAATAATATGCGTCTGGGCTTCTGAAATCACTGGGTTTTATGATATCCACGATTGTAAAGAAGTAATAACCACATAAAGAGGGAAGTTTGGACACTCAACCAAACACGTCTCTCCACAACACACACTTTGCTCCCAAATGCTCCTGTCTAGAAATAGGTGTTCCTTTTTATTTGTCCCTCCTCCTATCAGTGGTGAACATGCCAATGTCCCTCAAACATGGTGGTGAGTAAAGCACCAAGTATACTTTTCTGTCTACAACAGGCCCAGAGGAAGTATAATTGGGGTCTTCAGTGAGGACTTAGTCAATGAATGTGGCTAAGTACAGTTAGCAAGCGAGAAGGATTTTTAAGAGGACAGAGGACAGAGATACGGGTTCAAGTCCCTGCACCACCATTTACTGGTTTTGTAAGCACACGCGGCTGATTCGTTCTGCAATTGTCTCAGTGAGCCCAGTGCTCTCCCTACGGCCTAGTGACCTTGCAATGTTTTTGAAAGCATAATGTAGGGAAGTGACATAGTTGATGTAGTTAACTGTTCTGTACATAAGGATAGATGGACAGACAGAAAGAAGATTGTTTCATAGATAGACAGATAGATAGATGACAGATGATCGATAGATTATACACATGATAGAAGACAGGAAGCTAGATAGATGGATAGATAAATAGAGAGGATAGAGAGATAGAAAGAAGGATATATAGAAAGATAGATAGATATACAGACAGACAGAGCGATAGATAGATACAGATACATATCGATTGACACAAAGCTGTTGCTCATAACCAGGAGATGAATGGTGAAATCACATAGCTAAACTACAAACAAAAAGGAAGAATGAAATCCAGTTTACAAAGTGCAGTAAGCAGCCATAAGAAGAAAACAAATCCTACCATTTGCAATGACGTGGATGGAGCTAGACAGTAGTATGTTCAGAAAAATAGGTCAGGCGGAGAAAGACAATATCAAATGATATCACTCATGTGTGGAGTATAACAACAAAGAGAAACTGAAGGAAAAAAACAGCAGGATACTCACAGAACCCGAGAGTTGACTAAAAGTTGCCAAAGGGAAAAGGACTGCACAGGGTGGTTCTGAAGGGAGGGATAAGTGTGGGGAGAAAGATTGGGGGCATTAGGATTACCATGTATATTGCGTGGGGTCGCGCGGGACATGGGGAGTGCTGTACAACACAGAGAAGACTAGTAGAGGTTATATAGCATCTTACTACTCCATGATTGACAGCGACTGTATCGGTGTCTTTGAAGGGGTACATGCTGAAGGTGTTTAAAGCATCCAACTATGCTGATGGACAGCGACTTTAAGAGGTTTTTGCTGGTGGACTTGGATAAGGGGGAGCATAGTAAACATAATGTTCTTCACGTGATTGTAGATTAATGATAACAAAAAAAATTTTTTAAGTGCAATAAGGGCACAGAACTGAATCATCAGAATAAAAGGTCAGGCTCTGAGTGCTGCAAACAAAAGACACAGGGTTAAAAGAACGGATGAAAACTCAAGAAACCTACGTGCTTCCTTACAGGAGACTCACTTGAGATCCAAGGACAAAGACAAACTACAAGCTGAAGGTGTGGGGACAAGTACCCTACACGAGTGAAACTGAAAAACAAACAATCAAACAAATGGATTCTGTTTGAGCCCCCAGAGACAGTCAGTAGCAAATAGCAATATCTGGCCACCGTGAATCCTTTTTGTTTGTTTTCAGCAAGGCCCAGCCATAGATTTAGTGGTGGAGCAACGTCCTTCTCATTTTCTCTCACCTCAACAACTGGGTTGCTGAAATAATAAGAATCTGGGCCTTTGAAATCTGTGGGTTTTATGATCTTCACGAATGTGAAGTAATAACCACCTAAAGAGGGAAGTTTGGACACTCAAATAAATATGTCACTCCACAATACACTCTTAGCTCCCAACTGCTCCTGTCTAGAAATTGGTGTTCCTTTTAATTTGACCCTCCATCCTATCAGTGGTGTTCACATAGATGTCCTTCAAACATGGTGGTGAGCAAAGCAACAATTTTACGTTTCTGTCGTCCACAGGCCCAGAGGAAGGATACTTGTGGTCTTCAGGGAGCACTTAGTGAATGAATGTGGCTATATACAGACAGGAAGTGAGAAGGAGATGAAAGAGGACAGAGGATAGAGACACGGGTTCAAGTCCCTGCACAACCATTTCCTGGTTTTGTAGGTACACTCGGCCGACACGACCTGCAAGTGTCTCGGTGAACCCAGTACTCTCCCTACAGCCTAGTTACCTTGCAGGATTTTTGGAAGCATAATGTAGGAAAGTGACATAGGATATGTGGTTACCTGTTCTGTACACAAGGACAGATGGGCAGACAGAAAGATGATTGATTGATTGATTGATTGATTGATAGACAGACAGATAGATAGATATAGGTTCATATCGATTAACACAAAGCTATTGCTCATAACCATGAGAGCAATGGTTGAAGCACATAGCAAACTACAAACGAAAAAGAAGAATAAAATCCAGTTTAAAAAGTGCAGTAAGCAGCCATAAGAAGAAAACAAATCCTATCATTGGCAATAACTTGGATGGAGCTAGAGGGTATTATGCTCAGTCAAATAGTCCAGTCGGAGAAATACATGTACCAAATGATTTAACTCATGTGTGGAGTACGATAACAAAGAAAAACTGAAGGAAGAAACAGCAGCATATACACAGTACCCGAGAGTGGACTAAGAGTTACCAAAGAGAAAGGGACTGGGTAGTGTTTGTGGGAAGGGATTGATAAGGGCGGGGAAAAAGAATGGGGGCATTAGGATTAGCATGAATAATGTGTAGGGTGAAGGGTCATTGGGAGGGCTATACAACACAGAGAAGACAAGTAGTGATTCTAGAGCATCTTACGACACGCTGACGGACAGCGACTGAAACTCGGATTTGGCGAGGACTTGGTGAAGGGGTTAGACTAGTTAACATATTGTTCTGCATGTGATTGTATATTAATGAGAACAAAAAAAATTTCAAAGTGCAGTAAGAGCCTAGCTATCAAATATCAGAATAAAAGTACAGGCTTTCACTCTCCAATCTAAAGACACAGGGTTAGAAGAACTGATGAAAACTCAAGATCACCTAAGTGCTCCCTTACTGGAGACTCACTTGTGATCCAAGGACACAGACAAACTACAAGCTGAAGGGGCGGGGACAGGTACCCTATACAAGTGAATCTTTGAAACAAAGAAACAAATGGATTCTGTTTGAGACCCCAGAGACAGTCACTAGAAAATAGTCCTACCTAGCCACCGTGAATTCCTTTTGTTTGGTATCAGCAGTGCCCAGGTATAGATTTAGTGGTACTGCAATGTCCTTCTCATTTTTCTCACATCAACAAATGAATTGCTGTAATAATATGCGTCTGGGCTTTTGAAATCACTGGGTTTTATGATATCCACGATTGTAAAGAAGTAATAACCACATAAAGAGGGAAGTTTGGACACTCAACCAAACACGTCTCTCCACAACACACACTTTGCTCCCAAATGCTCCTGTCTAGAAATAGGTGTTCCTTTTTATTTGTCCCTCCTCCTATCAGTGGTGAACATGCCAATGTCCCTCAAACATGGTGGTGAGTAAAGCACCAAGTATACTTTTCTGTCTACAACAGGCCCAGAAGAAGTATAATTGGGGTCTTCAGTGAGGACTTAGTCAATGAATGTGGCTAAATACAGTTAGCAAGCGAGAAGGAGGTTTAAGAGGACAGAGGACAGAGATACGGGTTCAAGTCCCTGCACCACCATTTACTGGTTTTGTAAGCACACGCGGCTGATTCGTTCTGCAATTGTCTCAGTGAGCCCAGTGCTCTCCCTACGGCCTAGTGACCTTGCAATGTTTTTGAAAGCATAATGTAGGGAAGTGACATAGTTGATGTAGTTAACTGTTCTGTACATAAGGATAGATGGACAGACAGAAAGAAGATTGTTTCATAGATAGACAGATAGATAGATGACAGATGATCGATAGATTATACACATGATAGAAGACAGGAAGCTAGATAGATGGATAGATAAATAGAGAGGATAGAGAGATAGAAAGAAGGATATATAGAAAGATAGATAGATATACAGACAGACAGAGCGATAGATAGATACAGATACATATC
Source organism: Manis pentadactyla (assembly GCF_030020395.1). NCBI lineage: Eukaryota > Metazoa > Chordata > Mammalia > Pholidota > Manidae > Manis > Manis pentadactyla. Next base: position 77,192 of record NW_026644672.1, read on the forward strand.
GATTGACACAAAGCTGTTGCTCATAACCAGGAGATGAATGGTGAAATCACATAGCTAAACTACAAACAAAAAGGAAGAATGAAATCCAGTTTACAAAGTGCAGTAAGCAGCCATAAGAAGAAAACAAATCCTACCATTTGCAATGACGTGGATGGAGCTAGACAGTAGTATGTTCAGAAAAATAGGTCAGGCGGAGAAAGACAATATCAAATGATATCACTCATGTGTGGAGTATAACAACAAAGAGAAACTGAAGGAAAAAAACAGCAGGATACTCACAGAACCCGAGAGTTGACTAAAAGTTGCCAAAGGGAAAAGGACTGCACAGGGTGGTTCTGAAGGGAGGGATAAGTGTGGGGAGAAAGATTGGGGGCATTAGGATTACCATGTATATTGCGTGGGGTCGCGCGGGACATGGGGAGTGCTGTACAACACAGAGAAGACTAGTAGAGGTTATATAGCATCTTACTACTCCATGATTGACAGCGACTGTATCGGTGTCTTTGAAGGGGTACATGCTGAAGGGGTTTAAAGCATCCAACTATGCTGATGGACAGCGACTTTAAGAGGTTTTTGCTGGTGGACTTGGATAAGGGGGAGCATAGTAAACATAATGTTCTTCACGTGATTGTAGATTAATGATAACAAAAAAAATTTTTTAAGTGCAATAAGGGCACAGCACTGAATCATCAGAATAAAAGGTCAGGCTCTGAGTGCTGCAAACAAAAGACACAGGGTTAAAAGAACGGATGAAAACTCAAGAAACCTACGTGCTTCCTTACAGGAGACTCACTTGAGATCCAAGGACAAAGACAAACTACAAGCTGAAGGTGTGGGGACAAGTACCCTACACGAGTGAAACTGAAAAACAAACAATCAAACAAATGGATTCTGTTTGAGCCCCCAGAGACAGTCAGTAGCAAATAGCACTATCTGGCCACCGTGAATCCTTTTTGTTTGTTTTCAGCAAGGCCCAGCCATAGATTTAGTGGTGGAGCAACGTCCTTCTCATTTTCTCTCACCTCAACAACTGGGTTGCTGAAATAATAAGAATCTGGGCCTTTGAAATCTGTGGGTTTTATGATCTTCACGAATGTGAAGTAATAACCACCTAAAGAGGGAAGTTTGGACACTCAAATAAATATGTCACTCCACAATACACTCTTAGCTCCCAACTGCTCCTGTCTAGAAATTGGTGTTCCTTTTAATTTGACCCTCCATCCTATCAGTGGTGTTCACATAGATGTCCTTCAAACATGGTGGTGAGCAAAGCAACAATTTTACGTTTCTGTCGTCCACAGGCCCAGAGGAAGGATACTTGTGGTCTTCAGGGAGCACTTAGTGAATGAATGTGGCTATATACAGACAGGAAGTGAGAAGGAGATGAAAGAGGACAGAGGATAGAGACACGGGTTCAAGTCCCTGCACAACCATTTCCTGGTTTTGTAGGTACACTCGGCCGACACGACCTGCAAGTGTCTCGGTGAACCCAGTACTCTCCCTACAGCCTAGTTACCTTGCAGGATTTTTGGAAGCATAATGTAGGAAAGTGACATAGGATATGTGGTTACCTGTTCTGTACACAAGGACAGATGGGCAGACAGAAAGATGATTGATTGATTGATTGATTGATTGATAGACAGACAGATAGATAGATATAGGTTCATATCGATTAACACAAAGCTATTGCTCATAACCATGAGAGCAATGGTTGAAGCACATAGCAAACTACAAACGAAAAAGAAGAATAAAATCCAGTTTAAAAAGTGCAGTAAGCAGCCATAAGAAGAAAACAAATCCTATCATTGGCAATAACTTGGATGGAGCTAGAGGGTATTATGCTCAGTCAAATAGTCCAGTCGGAGAAATACATGTACCAAATGATTTAACTCATGTGTGGAGTACGATAACAAAGAAAAACTGAAGGAAGAAACAGCAGCATATACACAGTACCCGAGAGTGGACTAAGAGTTACCAAAGAGAAAGGGACTGGGTAGTGTTTGTGGGAAGGGATTGATAAGGGCGGGGAAAAAGAATGGGGGCATTAGGATTAGCATGAATAATGTGTAGGGTGAAGGGTCATTGGGAGGGCTATACAACACAGAGAAGACAAGTAGTGATTCTAGAGCATCTTACGACACGCTGACGGACAGCGACTGAAACTGGGATTTGGCGAGGACTTGGTGAAGGGGTTAGACTAGTTAACATATTGTTCTGCATGTGATTGTATATTAATGAGAACAAAAAAAATTTCAAAGTGCAGTAAGAGCCTAGCTATCAAATATCAGAATAAAAGTACAGGCTTTCACTGCTCCAATCAAAAGACACAGTGTTAGAAGAACTGATGAAAACTCAAGATCACCTAAGTGCTCCCTTACTGGAGACTCACTTGTGATCCAAGGACACAGACAAACTACAAGCTGAAGGGGCGGGGACAGGTACCCTATACAAGTGAATCTTTGAAACAAAGAAACAAATGGATTCTGTTTGAGACCCCAGAGACAGTCACTAGAAAATAGTCCTACCTAGCCACCGTGAATTCCTTTTGTTTGGTATCAGCAGTGCCCAGGTATAGATTTAGTGGTACTGCAATGTCCTTCTCATTTTTCTCACATCAACAAATGAATTGCTGTAATAATATGCGTCTGGGCTTTTGAAATCACTGGGTTTTATGATATCCACGATTGTAAAGAAGTAATAACCACATAAAGAGGGAAGTTTGGACACTCAACCAAACACGTCTCTCCACAACACACACTTTGCTCCCAAATGCTCCTGTCTAGAAATAGGTGTTCCTTTTTATTTGTCCCTCCTCCTATCAGTGGTGAACATGCCAATGTCCCTCAAACATGGTGGTGAGTAAAGCACCAAGTATACTTTTCTGTCTACAACAGGCCCAGAGGAAGTATAATTGGGGTCTTCAGTGAGGACTTAGTCAATGAATGTGGCTAAGTACAGTTAGCAAGCGAGAAGGAGGTTTAAGAGGACAGAGGACAGAGATACGGGTTCAAGTCCCTGCACCACCATTTACTGGTTTTGTAAGCACACGCGGCTGATTCGTTCTGCAATTGTCTCAGTGAGCCCAGTGCTCTCCCTACGGCCTAGTGACCTTGCAATGTTTTTGAAAGCATAATGTAGGGAAGTGACATAGTTGATGTAGTTAACTGTTCTGTACATAAGGATAGATGGACAGACAGAAAGAAGATTGTTTCATAGATAGACAGATAGATAGATGACAGATGATCGATAGATTATACACATGATAGAAGACAGGAAGCTAGATAGATGGATAGATAAATAGAGAGGATAGAGAGATAGAAAGAAGGATATATAGAAAGATAGATAGATATACAGACAGACAGAGCGATAGATAGATACAGATACATATCGATTGACACAAAGCTGTTGCTCATAACCAGGAGATGAATGGTGAAATCACATAGCTAAACTACAAACAAAAAGGAAGAATGAAATCCAGTTTACAAAGTGCAGTAAGCAGCCATAAGAAGAAAACAAATCCTACCATTTGCAATGACGTGGATGGAGCTAGACAGTAGTATGTTCAGAAAAATAGGTCAGGCGGAGAAAGACAATATCAAATGATATCACTCATGTGTGGAGTATAACAACAAAGAGAAACTGAAGGAAAAAAACAGCAGGATACTCACAGAACCCGAGAGTTGACTAAAAGTTGCCAAAGGGAAAAGGACTGCACAGGGTGGTTCTGAAGGGAGGGATAAGTGTGGGGAGAAAGATTGGGGGCATTAGGATTACCATGTATATTGCGTGGGGTCGCGCGGGACATGGGGAGTGCTGTACAACACAGAGAAGACTAGTAGAGGTTATATAGCATCTTACTACACCATGATTGACAGCGACTGTATCGGTGTCTTTGAAGGGGTACATGCTGAAGGTGTTTAAAGCATCCAACTATGCTGATGGACAGCGACTTTAAGAGGTTTTTGCTGGTGGACTTGGATAAGGGGGAGCATAGTAAACATAATGTTCTTCACGTGATTGTAGATTAATGATAACAAAAAAAATTTTTTAAGTGCAATAAGGGCACAGCACTGAATCATCAGAATAAAAGGTCAGGCTCTGAGTGCTGCAAACAAAAGACACAGGGTTAAAAGAACGGATGAAAACTCAAGAAACCTACGTGCTTCCTTACAGGAGACTCACTTGAGATCCAAGGACAAAGACAAACTACAAGCTGAAGGTGTGGGGAAAAGTACCCTACACGAGTGAAACTGAAAAACAAACAATCAAACAAATGGATTCTGTTTGAGCCCCCAGAGACAGTCAGTAGCAAATAGCACTATCTGGCCACCGTGAATCCTTTTTGTTTGTTTTCAGCAAGGCCCAGCCATATATTTAGTGGTGGAGCAACGTCCTTCTCATTTTCTCTCACCTCAACAACTGGGTTGCTGAAATAATAAGAATCTGGGCCTTTGAAATCTGTGGGTTTTATAATCTTCACGAATGTGAAGTAATAACCACCTAAAGAGGGAAGTTTGGACACTCAAATAAATATGTCACTCCACAATACACTCTTAGCTCCCAACTGCTAATGTCTAGAAATTGGTGTTCCTTTTAATTTGACCCTCCATCCTATCAGTGGTGTTCACATAGATGTCCTTCAAACATGGTGGTGAGCAAAGCAACAATTTTACGTTTCTGTCGTCCACAGGCCCAGAGGAAGGATACTTGTGGTCTTCAGGGAGCACTTAGTGAATGAATGTGGCTATATACAGACAGGAAGTGAGAAGGAGATGAAAGAGGACAGAGGATAGAGACACGGGTTCAAGTCCCTGCACAACCATTTCCTGGTTTTGTAGGTACACTCGGCCGACACGACCTGCAAGTGTCTCGGTGAACCCAGTACTCTCCCTACAGCCTAGTTACCTTGCAGGATTTTTGGAAGCATAATGTAGGAAAGTGACATAGGATATGTGGTTACCTGTTCTGTACACAAGGACAGATGGGCAGACAGAAAGATGATTGATTGATTGATTGATTGATTGATAGACAGACAGATAGATAGATATAGGTTCATATCGATTAACACAAAGCTATTGCTCATAACCATGAGAGCAATGGTTGAAGCACATAGCAAACTACAAACGAAAAAGAAGAATAACATCCAGTTTAAAAAGTGCAGTAAGCAGCCATAAGAAGAAAACAAATCCTATCATTGGCAATAACTTGGATGGAGCTAGAGGGTATTATGCTCAGTCAAATAGTCCAGTCGGAGAAATACATGTACCAAATGATTTAACTCATGTGTGGAGTACGATAACAAAGAAAAACTGAAGGAAGAAACAGCAGCATATACACAGTACCCGAGAGTGGACTAAGAGTTACCAAAGAGAAAGGGACTGGGTAGTGTTTGTGGGAAGGGATTGATAAGGGCGGGGAAAAAGAATGGGGGCATTAGGATTAGCATGAATAATGTGTAGGGTGAAGGGTCATTGGGAGGGCTATACAACACAGAGAAGACAAGTAGTGATTCTAGAGCATCTTACGACACGCTGACGGACAGCGACTGAAACTCGGATTTGGCGAGGACTTGGTGAAGGGGTTAGACTAGTTAACATATTGTTCTGCATGTGATTGTATATTAATGAGAACAAAAAAAATTTCAAAGTGCAGTAAGAGCCTAGCTATCAAATATCAGAATAAAAGTACAGGCTTTCACTCTCCAATCTAAAGACACAGGGTTAGAAGAACTGATGAAAACTCAAGATCACCTAAGTGCTCCCTTACTGGAGACTCACTTGTGATCCAAGGACACAGACAAACTACAAGCTGAAGGGGCGGGGACAGGTACCCTATACAAGTGAATCTTTGAAACAAAGAAACAAATGGATTCTGTTTGAGACCCCAGAGACAGTCACTAGAAAATAGTCCTACCTAGCCACCGTGAATTCCTTTTGTTTGGTATCAGCAGTGCCCAGGTATAGATTTAGTGGTACTGCAATGTCCTTCTCATTTTTCTCACATCAACAAATGAATTGCTGTAATAATATGCGTCTGGGCTTTTGAAATCACTGGGTTTTATGATATCCACGATTGTAAAGAAGTAATAACCACATAAAGAGGGAAGTTTGGACACTCAACCAAACACGTCTCTCCACAACACACACTTTGCTCCCAAATGCTCCTGTCTAGAAATAGGTGTTCCTTTTTATTTGTCCCTCCTCCTATCAGTGGTGAACATGCCAATGTCCCTCAAACATGGTGGTGAGTAAAGCACCAAGTATACTTTTCTGTCTACAACAGGCCCAGAGGAAGTATAATTGGGGTCTTCAGTGAGGACTTAGTCAATGAATGTGGCTAAATACAGTTAGCAAGCGAGAAGGAGGTTTAAGAGGACAGAGGACAGAGATACGGGTTCAAGTCCCTGCACCACCATTTACTGGTTTTGTAAGCACACGCGGCTGATTCGTTCTGCAATTGTCTCAGTGAGCCCAGTGCTCTCCCTATGGCCTAGTGACCTTGCAATGTTTTTGAAAGCATAATGTAGGGAAGTGACATAGTTGATGTAGTTAACTGTTCTGTACATAAGGATAGATGGACAGACAGAAAGAAGATTGTTTCATAGATAGACAGATAGATAGATGACAGATGATCGATAGATTATACACATGATAGAAGACAGGAAGCTAGATAGATGGATAGATAAATAGAGAGGATAGAGAGATAGAAAGAAGGATATATAGAAAGATAGATAGATATACAGACAGACAGAGCGATAGATAGATACAGATACATATCGATTGACACAAAGCTGTTGCTCATAACCAGGAGATGAATGGTGAAATCACATAGCTAAACTACAAACAAAAAGGAAGAATGAAATCCAGTTTACAAAGTGCAGTAAGCAGCCATAAGAAGAAAACAAATCCTACCATTTGCAATGACGTGGATGGAGCTAGACAGTAGTATGTTCAGAAAAATAGGTCAGGCGGAGAAAGACAATATCAAATGATATCACTCATGTGTGGAGTATAACAACAAAGAGAAACTGAAGGAAAAAAACAGCAGGATACTCACAGAACCCGAGAGTTGACTAAAAGTTGCCAAAGGGAAAAGGACTGCACAGGGTGGTTCTGAAGGGAGGGATAAGTGTGGGGAGAAAGATTGGGGGCATTAGGATTACCATGTATATTGCGTGGGGTCGCGCGGGACATGGGGAGTGCTGTACAACACAGAGAAGACTAGTAGAGGTTATATAGCATCTTACTACTCCATGATTGACAGCGACTGTATCGGTGTCTTTGAAGGGGTACATGCTGAAGGGGTTTAAAGCATCCAACTATGCTGATGGACAGCGACTTTAAGAGGTTTTTGCTGGTTGACTTGGATAAGGGGGAGCATAGTAAACATAATGTTCTTCACGTGATTGTAGATTAATGATAACAAAAAAAATTTTTTAAGTGCAATAAGGGCACAGCACTGAATCATCAGAATAAAAGGTCAGGCTCTGAGTGCTGCAAACAAAAGACACAGGGTTAAAAGAACGGATGAAAACTCAAGAAACCTACGTGCTTCCTTACAGGAGACTCACTTGAGATCCAAGGACAAAGACAAACTAAAAGCTGAAGGTGTGGGGACAAGTACCCTACACGAGTGAAACTGAAAAACAAACAATCAAACAAATGGATTCTGTTTGAGCCCCCAGAGACAGTCAGTAGCAAATAGCACTATCTGGCCACCGTGAATCCTTTTTGTTTGTTTTCAGCAAGGCCCAGCCATAGATTTAGTGGTGGAGCAACGTCCTTCTCATTTTCTCTCACCTCAACAACTGGGTTGCTGAAATAATAAGAATCTGGGCCTTTGAAATCTGTGGGTTTTATGATCTTCACGAATGTGAAGTAATAACCACCTAAAGAGGGAAGTTTGGACACTCAAATAAATATGTCACTCCACAATACACTCTTAGCTCCCAACTGCTCCTGTCTAGAAATTGGTGTTCCTTTTAATTTGACCCTCCATCCTATCAGTGGTGTTCACATAGATGTCCTTCAAACATGGTGGTGAGCAAAGCAACAATTTTACGTTTCTGTCGTCCACAGGCCCAGAGGAAGGATACTTGTGGTCTTCAGGGAGCACTTAGTGAATGAATGTGGCTATATACAGACAGGAAGTGAGAAGGAGATGAAAGAGGACAGAGGATAGAGACACGGGTTCAAGTGCCTGCACAACCATTTCCTGGTTTTGTAGGTACACTCGGCCGACACGACCTGCAAGTGCCTCGGTGAACCCAGTACTCTCCCTACAGCCTAGTTACCTTGCAGGATTTTTGGAAGCATAATGTAGGAAAGTGACATAGGATATGTGGTTACCTGTTCTGTACACAAGGACAGATGGGCAGACAGAAAGATGATTGATTGATTGATTGATTGATTGATAGACAGACAGATAGATAGATATAGGTTCATATCGATTAACACAAAGCTATTGCTCATAACCATGAGAGCAATGGTTGAAGCACATAGCAAACTACAAACGAAAAAGAAGAATAAAATCCAGTTTAAAAAGTGCAGTAAGCAGCCATAAGAAGAAAACAAATCCTATCATTGGCAATAACTTGGATGGAGCTAGAGGGTATTATGCTCAGTCAAATAGTCCAGTCGGAGAAATACATGTACCAAATGATTTAACTCATGTGTGGAGTACGATAACAAAGAAAAACTGAAGGAAGAAACAGCAGCATATACACAGTACCCGAGAGTGGACTAAGAGTTACCAAAGAGAAAGGGACTGGGTAGTGTTTGTGGGAAGGGATTGATAAGGGCGGGGAAAAAGAATGGGGGCATTAGGATTAGCATGAATAATGTGTAGGGTGAAGGGTCATTGGGAGGGCTATACAACACAGAGAAGACAAGTAGTGATTCTAGAGCATCTTACGACACGCTGACGGACAGCGACTGAAACTGGGATTTGGCGAGGACTTGGTGAAGGGGTTAGACTAGTTAACATATTGTTCTGCATGTGATTGTATATTAATGAGAACAAAAAAAATTTCAAAGTGCAGTAAGAGCCTAGCTATCAAATATCAGAATAAAAGTACAGGCTTTCACTGCTCCAATCAAAAGACACAGTGTTAGAAGAACTGATGAAAACTCAAGATCACCTAAGTGCTCCCTTACTGGAGACTCACTTGTGATCCAAGGACACAGACAAACTACAAGCTGAAGGGGCGGGGACAGGTACCCTATACAAGTGAATCTTTGAAACAAAGAAACAAATGGATTCTGTTTGAGACCCCAGAGACAGTCACTAGAAAATAGTCCTACCTAGCCACCGTGAATTCCTTTTGTTTGGTATCAGCAGTGCCCAGGTATAGATTTAGTGGTACTGCAATGTCCTTCTCATTTTTCTCACATCAACAAATGAATTGCTGTAATAATATGCGTCTGGGCTTTTGAAATCACTGGGTTTTATGATATCCACGATTGTAAAGAAGTAATAACCACATAAAGAGGGAAGTTTGGACACTCAACCAAACACGTCTCTCCACAACACACACTTTGCTCCCAAATGCTCCTGTCTAGAAATAGGTGTTCCTTTTTATTTGTCCCTCCTCCTATCAGTGGTGAACATGCCAATGTCCCTCAAACATGGTGGTGAGTAAAGCACCAAGTATACTTTTCTGTCTACAACAGGCCCAGAGGAAGTATAATTGGGGTCTTCAGTGAGGACTTAGTCAATGAATGTGGCTAAATACAGTTAGCAAGCGAGAAGGAGGTTTAAGAGGACAGAGGACAGAGATACGGGTTCAAGTCCCTGCACCACCATTTACTGGTTTTGTAAGCACACGCGGCTGATTCGTTCTGCAATTGTCTCAGTGAGCCCAGTGCTCTCCCTATGGCCTAGTGACCTTGCAATGTTTTTGAAAGCATAATGTAGGGAAGTGACATAGTTGATGTAGTTAACTGTTCTGTACATAAGGATAGATGGACAGACAGAAAGAAGATTGTTTCATAGATAGACAGATAGATAGATGACAGATGATCGATAGATTATACACATGATAGAAGACAGGAAGCTAGATAGATGGATAGATAAATAGAGAGGATAGAGAGATAGAAAGAAGGATATATAGAAAGATAGATAGATATACAGACAGACAGAGCGATAGATAGATACAGATACATATCGATTGACACAAAGCTGTTGCTCATAACCAGGAGATGAATGGTGAAATCACATAGCTAAACTACAAACAAAAAGGAAGAATGAAATCCAGTTTACAAAGTGCAGTAAGCAGCCATAAGAAGAAAACAAATCCTACCATTTGCAATGACGTGGATGGAGCTAGACAGTAGTATGTTCAGAAAAATAGGTCAGGCGGAGAAAGGCAATATCAAATGATATCACTCATGTGTGGAGTATAACAACAAAGAGAAACTGAAGGAAAAAAACAGCAGGATACTCACAGAACCCGAGAGTTGACTAAAAGTTGCCAAAGGGAAAAGGACTGCACAGGGTGTTTCTGAAGGGAGGGATAAGTGTGGGGAGAAAGATTGGGGGCATTAGGATTACCATGTATATTGCGTGGGGTCGCGCGGGACATGGGGAGTGCTGTACAACACAGAGAAGACTAGTAGAGGTTATATAGCATCTTACTACTCCATGATTGACAGCGACTGTATCGGTGTCTTTGAAGGGGTACATGCTGAAGGGGTTTAAAGCATCCAACTATGCTGATGGACAGCGACTTTAAGAGGTTTTTGCTGGTTGACTTGGATAAGGGGGAGCATAGTAAACATAATGTTCTTCACGTGATTGTAGATTAATGATAACAAAAAAAATTTTTTAAGTGCAATAAGGGCACAGCACTGAATCATCAGAATAAAAGGTCAGGCTCTGAGTGCTGCAAACAAAAGACACAGGGTTAAAAGAACGGATGAAAACTCAAGAAACCTACGTGCTTCCTTACAGGAGACTCACTTGAGATCCAAGGACAAAGACAAACTACAAGCTGAAGGTGTGGGGACAAGTACCCTACACGAGTGAAACTGAAAAACAAACAATCAAACAAATGGATTCTGTTTGAGCCCCCAGAGACAGTCAGTAGCAAATAGCACTATCTGGCCACCGTGAATCCTTTTTGTTTGTTTTCAGCAAGGCCCAGCCATAGATTTAGTGGTGGAGCAACGTCCTTCTCATTTTCTCTCACCTCAACAACTGGGTTGCTGAAATAATAAGAATCTGGGCCTTTGAAATCTGTGGGTTTTATGATCTTCACGAATGTGAAGTAATAACCACCTAAAGAGGGAAGTTTGGACACTCAAATAAATATGTCACTCCACAATACACTCTTAGCTCCCAACTGCTCCTGTCTAGAAATTGGTGTTCCTTTTAATTTGACCCTCCATCCTATCAGTGGTGTTCACATAGATGTCCTTCAAACATGGTGGTGAGCAAAGCAACAATTTTACGTTTCTGTCGTCCACAGGCCCAGAGGAAGGATACTTGTGGTCTTCAGGGAGCACTTAGTGAATGAATGTGGCTATATACAGACAGGAAGTGAGAAGGAGATGAAAGAGGACAGAGGATAGAGACACGGGTTCAAGTGCCTGCACAACCATTTCCTGGTTTTGTAGGTACACTCGGCCGACACGACCTGCAAGTGTCTCGGTGAACCCAGTACTCTCCCTACAGCCTAGTTACCTTGCAGGATTTTTGGAAGCATAATGTAGGAAAGTGACATAGGATATGTGGTTACCTGTTCTGTACACAAGGACAGATGGGCAGACAGAAAGATGATTGATTGATTGATTGATTGATTGATAGACAGACAGATAGATAGATATAGGTTCATATCGATTAACACAAAGCTATTGCTCATAACCATGAGAGCAATGGTTGAAGCACATAGCAAACTACAAACGAAAAAGAAGAATAACATCCAGTTTAAAAAGTGCAGTAAGCAGCCATAAGAAGAAAACAAATCCTATCATTGGCAATAACTTGGATGGAGCTAGAGGGTATTATGCTCAGTCAAATAGTCCAGTCGGAGAAATACATGTACCAAATGATTTAACTCATGTGTGGAGTACGATAACAAAGAAAAACTGAAGGAAGAAACAGCAGCATATACACAGTACCCGAGAGTGGACTAAGAGTTACCAAAGAGAAAGGGACTGGGTAGTGTTTGTGGGAAGGGATTGATAAGGGCGGGGAAAAAGAATGGGGGCATTAGGATTAGCATGAATAATGTGTAGGGTGAAGGGTCATTGGGAGGGCTATACAACACAGAGAAGACAAGTAGTGATTCTAGAGCATCTTACGACACGCTGACGGACAGCGACTGAAACTGGGATTTGGCGAGGACTTGGTGAAGGGGTTAGACTAGTTAACATATTGTTCTGCATGTGATTGTATATTAATGAGAACAAAAAAAATTTCAAAGTGCAGTAAGAGCCTAGCTATCAAATATCAGAATAAAAGTACAGGCTTTCACTGCTCCAATCAAAAGACACAGTGTTAGAAGAACTGATGAAAACTCAAGATCACCTAAGAGCTCCCTTACTGGAGACTCACTTGTGATCCAAGGACACAGACAAACTACAAGCTGAAGGGGCGGGGACAGGTACCCTATACAAGTGAATCTTTGAAACAAAGAAACAAATGGATTCTGTTTGAGACCCCAGAGACAGTCACTAGAAAATAGTCCTACCTAGCCACCGTGAATTCCTTTTGTTTGGTATCAGCAGTGCCCAGGTATAGATTTAGTGGTACTGCAATGTCCTTCTCATTTTTCTCACATCAACAAATGAATTGCTGTAATAATATGCGTCTGGGCTTTTGAAATCACTGGGTTTTATGATATCCACGATTGTAAAGAAGTAATAACCACATAAAGAGGGAAGTTTGGACACTCAACCAAACACGTCTCTCCACAACACACACTTTGCTCCCAAATGCTCCTGTCTAGAAATAGGTGTTCCTTTTTATTTGTCCCTCCTCCTATCAGTGGTGAACATGCCAATGTCCCTCAAACATGGTGGTGAGTAAAGCACCAAGTATACTTTTCTGTCTACAACAGGCCCAGCGGAAGTATAATTGGGGTCTTCAGTGAGGACTTAGTCAATGAATGTGTCTAAGTACAGTTAGCAAGCGAGAAGGAGGTTTAAGAGGACAGAGGACAGAGATACGGGTTCAAGTCCCTGCACCACCATTTACTGGTTTTGTAAGCACACGCGGCTGATTCGTTCTGCAATTGTCTCAGTGAGCCCAGTGCTCTCCCTACGGCCTAGTGACCTTGCAATGTTTTTGAAAGCATAATGTAGGGAAGTGACATAGTTGATGTAGTTAACTGTTCTGTACATAAGAATAGATGGACAGACAGAAAGAAGATTGTTTCATAGATAGACAGATAGATAGATGACAGATGATCGATAGATTATACACATGATATAAGACAGGAAGCTAGATAGATGGATAGATAAATAGAGAGGATAGAGAGATAGAAAGAAGGATATATAGAAAGATAGATAGATATACAGACAGACAGAGCGATAGATAGATACAGATACATATCGATTGACACAAAGCTGTTGCTCATAACCAGGAGATGAATGGTGAAATCACATAGCTAAACTACAAACAAAAAGGAAGAATGAAATCCAGTTTACAAAGTGCAGTAAGCAGCCATAAGAAGAAAACAAATCCTACCATTTGCAATGACGTGGATGGAGCTAGACAGTAGTATGTTCAGAAAAATAGGTCAGGCGGAGAAAGGCAATATCAAATGATATCACTCATGTGTGGAGTATAACAACAAAGAGAAACTGAAGGAAAAAAACAGCAGGATACTCACAGAACCCGAGAGTTGACTAAAAGTTGCCAAAGGGAAAAGGACTGCACAGGGTGTTTCTGAAGGGAGGGATAAGTGTGGGGAGAAAGATTGGGGGCATTAGGATTACCATGTATATTGCGTGGGGTCGCGCGGGACATGGGGAGTGCTGTACAACACAGAGAAGACTAGTAGAGGTTATATAGCATCTTACTACTCCATGATTGACAGCGACTGTATCGGTGTCTTTGAAGGGGTACATGCTGAAGGGGTTTAAAGCATCCAACTATGCTGATGGACAGCGACTTTAAGAGGTTTTTGCTGGTTGACTTGGATAAGGGGGAGCATAGTAAACATAATGTTCTTCACGTGATTGTAGATTAATGATAACAAAAAAAATTTTTTAAGTGCAATAAGGGCACAGCACTGAATCATCAGAATAAAAGGTCAGGCTCTGAGTGCTGCAAACAAAAGACACAGGGTTAAAAGAACGGATGAAAACTCAAGAAACCTACGTGCTTCCTTACAGGAGACTCACTTGAGATCCAAGGACAAAGACAAACTACAAGCTGAAGGTGTGGGGACAAGTACCCTACACGAGTGAAACTGAAAAACAAACAATCAAACAAATGGATTCTGTTTGAGCCCCCAGAGACAGTCAGTAGCAAATAGCACTATCTGGCCACCGTGAATCCTTTTTGTTTGTTTTCAGCAAGGCCCAGCCATAGATTTAGTGGTGGAGCAACGTCCTTCTCATTTTCTCTCACCTCAACAACTGGGTTGCTGAAATAATAAGAATCTGGGCCTTTGAAATCTGTGGGTTTTATGATCTTCACGAATGTGAAGTAATAACCACCTAAAGAGGGAAGTTTGGACACTCAAATAAATATGTCACTCCACAATACACTCTTAGCTCCCAACTGCTCCTGTCTAGAAATTGGTGTTCCTTTTAATTTGACCCTCCATCCTATCAGTGGTGTTCACATAGATGTCCTTCAAACATGGTGGTGAGCAAAGCAACAATTTTACGTTTCTGTCGTCCACAGGCCCAGAGGAAGGATACTTGTGGTCTTCAGGGAGCACTTAGTGAATGAATGTGGCTATATACAGACAGGAAGTGAGAAGGAGATGAAAGAGGACAGAGGATAGAGACACGGGTTCAAGTGCCTGCACAACCATTTCCTGGTTTTGTAGGTACACTCGGCCGACACGACCTGCAAGTGTCTCGGTGAACCCAGTACTCTCCCTACAGCCTAGTTACCTTGCAGGATTTTTGGAAGCATAATGTAGGAAAGTGACATAGGATATGTGGTTACCTGTTCTGTACACAAGGACAGATGGGCAGACAGAAAGATGATTGATTGATTGATTGATTGATTGATAGACAGACAGATAGATAGATATAGGTTCATATCGATTAACACAAAGCTATTGCTCATAACCATGAGAGCAATGGTTGAAGCACATAGCAAACTACAAACGAAAAAGAAGAATAACATCCAGTTTAAAAAGTGCAGTAAGCAGCCATAAGAAGAAAACAAATCCTATCATTGGCAATAACTTGGATGGAGCTAGAGGGTATTATGCTCAGTCAAATAGTCCAGTCGGAGAAATACATGTACCAAATGATTTAACTCATGTGTGGAGTACGATAACAAAGAAAAACTGAAGGAAGAAACAGCAGCATATACACAGTACCCGAGAGTGGACTAAGAGTTACCAAAGAGAAAGGGACTGGGTAGTGTTTGTGGGAAGGGATTGATAAGGGCGGGGAAAAAGAATGGGGGCATTAGGATTAGCATGAATAATGTGTAGGGTGAAGGGTCATTGGGAGGGCTATACAACACAGAGAAGACAAGTAGTGATTCTAGAGCATCTTACGACACGCTGACGGACAGCGACTGAAACTGGGATTTGGCGAGGACTTGGTGAAGGGGTTAGACTAGTTAACATATTGTTCTGCATGTGATTGTATATTAATGAGAACAAAAAAAATTTCAAAGTGCAGTAAGAGCCTAGCTATCAAATATCAGAATAAAAGTACAGGCTTTCACTGCTCCAATCAAAAGACACAGTGTTAGAAGAACTGATGAAAACTCAAGATCACCTAAGAGCTCCCTTACTGGAGACTCACTTGTGATCCAAGGACACAGACAAACTACAAGCTGAAGGGGCGGGGACAGGTACCCTATACAAGTGAATCTTTGAAACAAAGAAACAAATGGATTCTGTTTGAGACCCCAGAGACAGTCACTAGAAAATAGTCCTACCTAGCCACCGTGAATTCCTTTTGTTTGGTATCAGCAGTGCCCAGGTATAGATTTAGTGGTACTGCAATGTCCTTCTCATTTTTCTCACATCAACAAATGAATTGCTGTAATAATATGCGTCTGGGCTTTTGAAATCACTGGGTTTTATGATATCCACGATTGTAAAGAAGTAATAACCACATAAAGAGGGAAGTTTGGACACTCAACCAAACACGTCTCTCCACAACACACACTTTGCTCCCAAATGCTCCTGTCTAGAAATAGGTGTTCCTTTTTATTTGTCCCTCCTCCTATCAGTGGTGAACATGCCAATGTCCCTCAAACATGGTGGTGAGTAAAGCACCAAGTATACTTTTCTGTCTACAACAGGCCCAGCGGAAGTATAATTGGGGTCTTCAGTGAGGACTTAGTCAATGAATGTGTCTAAGTACAGTTAGCAAGCGAGAAGGAGGTTTAAGAGGACAGAGGACAGAGATACGGGTTCAAGTCCCTGCACCACCATTTACTGGTTTTGTAAGCACACGCGGCTGATTCGTTCTGCAATTGTCTCAGTGAGCCCAGTGCTCTCCCTACGGCCTAGTGACCTTGCAATGTTTTTGAAAGCATAATGTAGGGAAGTGACATAGTTGATGTAGTTAACTGTTCTGTACATAAGAATAGATGGACAGACAGAAAGAAGATTGTTTCATAGATAGACAGATAGATAGATGACAGATGATCGATAGATTATACACATGATATAAGACAGGAAGCTAGATAGATGGATAGATAAATAGAGAGGATAGAGAGATAGAAAGAAGGATATATAGAAAGATAGATAGATATACAGACAGACAGAGCGATAGATAGATACAGATACATATCGATGGACACAAAGCTGTTGCTCATAACCAGGAGATGAATGGTGAAATCACATAGCTAAACTACAAACAAAAAGGAAGAATGAAATCCAGTTTACAAAGTGCAGTAAGCAGCCATAAGAAGAAAACAAATCCTACCATTTGCAATGACGTGGATGGAGCTAGACAGTAGTATGTTCAGAAAAATAGGTCAGGCGGAGAAAGACAATATCAAATGATATCACTCATGTGTGGAGTATAACAACAAAGAGAAACTGAAGGAAAAAAACAGCAGGATACTCACAGAACCCGAGAGTTGACTAAAAGTTGCCAAAGGGAAAAGGACTGCACAGGGTGGTTCGGAAGGGAGGGATAAGTGTGGGGAGAAAGATTGGGGGCATTAGGATTACCATGTATATTGCGTGGGGTCGCGCGGGACATGGGGAGTGCTGTACAACACAGAGAAGACTAGTAGAGGTTATATAGCATCTTACTACTCCATGATTGACAGCGACTGTATCGGTGTCTTTGAAGGGGTACATGCTGAAGGGGTTTAAAGCATCCAACTATGCTGATGGACAGCGACTTTAAGAGGTTTTTGCTGGTGGACTTGGATAAGGGGGAGCATAGTAAACATAATGTTCTTCACGTGATTGTAGATTAATGATAACAAAAAAAATTTTTTAAGTGCAATAAGGGCACAGCACTGAATCATCAGAATAAAAGGTCAGGCTCTGAGTGCTGCAAACAAAAGACACAGGGTTAAAAGAACGGATGAAAACTCAAGAAACCTACGTGCTTCCTTACAGGAGACTCACTTGAGATCCAAGGACAAAGACAAACTACAAGCTGAAGGTGTGGGGACAAGTACCCTACACGAGTGAAACTGAAAAACAAACAATCAAACAAATGGATTCTGTTTGAGCCCCCAGAGACAGTCAGTAGAAAATAGCACTATCTGGCCACCGTGAATCCTTTTTGTTTGTTTTCAGCAAGGCCCAGCCATAGATTTAGTGGTGGAGCAACGTCCTTCTCATTTTCTCTCACCTCAACAACTGGGTTGCTGAAATAATAAGAATCTGGGCCTTTGAAATCTGTGGGTTTTATGATCTTCACGAATGTGAAGTAATAACCACCTAAAGAGGGAAGTTTGGACACTCAAATAAATATGTCACTCCACAATACACTCTTAGCTCCCAACTGCTCCTGTCTAGAAATTGGTGTTCCTTTTAATTTGACCCTCCATCCTATCAGTGGTGTTCACATAGATGTCCTTCAAACATGGTGGTGAGCAAAGCAACAATTTTACGTTTCTGTCGTCCACAGGCCCAGAGGAAGGATACTTGTGGTCTTCAGGGAGCACTTAGTGAATGAATGTGGCTATATACAGACAGGAAGTGAGAAGGAGATGAAAGAGGACAGAGGATAGAGACACGGGTTCAAGTCCCTGCACAACCATTTCCTGGTTTTGTAGGTACACTCGGCCGACAAGACCTGCAAGTGTCTCGGTGAACCCAGTACTCTCCCTACAGCCTAGTTACCTTGCAGGATTTTTGGAAGCATAATGTAGGAAAGTGACATAGGATATGTGGTTACCTGTTCTGTACACAAGGACAGATGGGCAGACAGAAAGATGATTGATTGATTGATTGATTGATTGATAGACAGACAGATAGATAGATATAGGTTCATATCGATTAACACAAAGCTATTGCTCATAACCATGAGAGCAATGGTTGAAGCACATAGCAAACTACAAACGAAAAAGAAGAATAACATCCAGTTTAAAAAGTGCAGTAAGCAGCCATAAGAAGAAAACAAATCCTATCATTGGCAATAACTTGGATGGAGCTAGAGGGTATTATGCTCAGTCAAATAGTCCAGTCGGAGAAATACATGTACCAAATGATTTAACTCATGTGTGGAGTACGATAACAAAGAAAAACTGAAGGAAGAAACAGCAGCATATACACAGTACCCGAGAGTGGACTAAGAGTTACCAAAGAGAAAGGGACTGGGTAGTGTTTGTGGGAAGGGATTGATAAGGGCGGGGAAAAAGAATGGGGGCATTAGGATTAGCATGAATAATGTGTAGGGTGAAGGGTCATTGGGAGGGCTATACAACACAGAGAAGACAAGTAGTGATTCTAGAGCATCTTACGACACGCTGACGGACAGCGACTGAAACTGGGATTTGGCGAGGACTTGGTGAAGGGGTTAGACTAGTTAACATATTGTTCTGCATGTGATTGTATATTAATGAGAACAAAAAAAATTTCAAAGTGCAGTAAGAGCCTAGCTATCAAATATCAGAATAAAAGTACAGGCTTTCACTGCTCCAATCAAAAGACACAGGGTTAGAAGAACTGATGAAAACTCAAGATCACCTAAGTGCTCCCTTACTGGAGACTCACTTGTGATCCAAGGACACAGACAAACTACAAGCTGAAGGGGCGGGGACAGGTACCCTATACAAGTGAATCTTTGAAACAAAGAAACAAATGGATTCTGTTTGAGACCCCAGAGACAGTCACTAGAAAATAGTCCTACCTAGCCACCGTGAATTCCTTTTGTTTGGTATCAGCAGTGCCCAGGTATAGATTTAGTGGTACTGCAATGTCCTTCTCATTTTTCTCACATCAACAAATGAATTGCTGTAATAATATGCGTCTGGGCTTTTGAAATCACTGGGTTTTATGATATCCACGATTGTAAAGAAGTAATAACCACATAAAGAGGGAAGTTTGGACACTCAACCAAACACGTCTCTCCACAACACACACTTTGCTCCCAAATGCTCCTGTCTAGAAATAGGTGTTCCTTTTTATTTGTCCCTCCTCCTATCAGTGGTGAACATGCCAATGTCCCTCAAACATGGTGGTGAGTAAAGCACCAAGTATACTTTTCTGTCTACAACAGGCCCAGAGGAAGTATAATTGGGGTCTTCAGTGAGGACTTAGTCAATGAATGTGGCTAAGTACAGTTAGCAAGCGAGAAGGAGGTTTAAGAGGACAGAGGACAGAGATACGGGTTCAAGTCCCTGCACCACCATTTACTGGTTTTGTAAGCACACGCGGCTGATTCGTTCTGCAATTGTCTCAGTGAGCCCAGTGCTCTCCCTACGGCCTAGTGACCTTGCAATGTTTTTGAAAGCATAATGTAGGGAAGTGACATAGTTGATGTAGTTAACTGTTCTGTACATAAGGATAGATGGACAGACAGAAAGAAGATTGTTTCATAGATAGACAGATAGATAGATGACAGATGATCGATAGATTATACACATGATAGAAGACAGGAAGCTAGATAGATGGATAGATAAATAGAGAGGATAGAGAGATAGAAAGAAGGATATATAGAAAGATAGATAGATATACAGACAGACAGAGCGATAGATAGATACAGATACATATCGATGGACACAAAGCTGTTGCTCATAACCAGGAGATGAATGGTGAAATCACATAGCTAAACTACAAACAAAAAGGAAGAATGAAATCCAGTTTACAAAGTGCAGTAAGCAGCCATAAGAAGAAAACAAATCCTACCATTTGCAATGACGTGGATGGAGCTAGACAGTAGTATGTTCAGAAAAATAGGTCAGGCGGAGAAAGACAATATCAAATGATATCACTCATGTGTGGAGTATAACAACAAAGAGAAACTGAAGGAAAAAAACAGCAGGATACTCACAGAACCCGAGAGTTGACTAAAAGTTGCCAAAGGGAAAAGGACTGCACAGGGTGGTTCTGAAGGGAGGGATAAGTGTGGGGAGAAAGATTGGGGGCATTAGGATTACCATGTATATTGCGTGGGGTCGCGCGGGACATGGGGAGAGCTGTACAACACAGAGAAGACTAGTAGAGGTTATATAGCATCTTACTACTCCATGATTGACAGCGACTGTATCGGTGTCTTTGAAGGGGTACATGCTGAAGGGGTTTAAAGCATCCAACTATGCTGATGGACAGCGACTTTAAGAGGTTTTTGCTGGTGGACTTGGATAAGGGGGAGCATAGTAAACATAATGTTTTTCACGTGATTGTAGATTAATGATAACAAAAAAATTTTTTAAGTGCAATAAGGGCACAGCACTGAATCATCAGAATAAAAGGTCAGGCTCTGAGTGCTGCAAACAAAAGACACAGGGTTAAAAGAACGGATGAAAACTCAAGAAACCTACGTGCTTCCTTACAGGAGACTCACTTGAGATCCAAGGAAAAAGACAAACTACAAGCTGAAGGTGTGGGGACAAGTACCCTACACGAGTGAAACTGAAAAACAAACAATCAAACAAATGGATTCTGTTTGAGCCCCCAGAGACAGTCAGTAGAAAATAGCACTATCTGGCCACCGTGAATCCTTTTTGTTTGTTTTCAGCAAGGCCCAGCCATAGATTTAGTGGTGGAGCAACGTCCTTCTCATTTTCTCTCACCTCAACAACTGGGTTGCTGAAATAATAAGAATCTGGGCCTTTGAAATCTGTGGGTTTTATGATCTTCACGAATGTGAAGTAATAACCACCTAAAGAGGGAAGTTTGGACACTCAAATAAATATGTCACTCCACAATACACTCTTAGCTCCCAACTGCTCCTGTCTAGAAATTGGTGTTCCTTTTAATTTGACCCTCCATCCTATCAGTGGTGTTCACATAGATGTCCTTCAAACATGGTGGTGAGCAAAGCAACAATTTTACGTTTCTGTCGTCCACAGGCCCAGAGGAAGGATACTTGTGGTCTTCAGGGAGCACTTAGTGAATGAATGTGGCTATATACAGACAGGAAGTGAGAAGGAGATGAAAGAGGACAGAGGATAGAGACACGGGTTCAAGTCCCTGCACAACCATTTCCTGGTTTTGTAGGTACACTCGGCCGACACGACCTGCAAGTGTCTCGGTGAACCCAGTACTCTCCCTACAGCCTAGTTACCTTGCAGGATTTTTGGAAGCATAATGTAGGAAAGTGACATAGGATATGTGGTTACCTGTTCTGTACACAAGGACAGATGGGCAGACAGAAAGATGATTGATTGATTGATTGATTGATTGATTGATTGATAGACAGACAGATAGATAGATATAGGTTCATATCGATTAACACAAAGCTATTGCTCATAACCATGAGAGCAATGGTTGAAGGACATAGCAAACTACAAACGAAAAAGAAGAATAAAATCCAGTTTAAAAAGTGCAGTAAGCAGCCATAAGAAGAAAACAAATCCTATCATTGGCAATAACTTGGATGGAGCTCGAGGGTATTATGCTCAGTCAAATAGTCCAGTCGGAGAAATACATGTACCAAATGATTTAACTCATGTGTGGAGTACGATAACAAAGAAAAACTGAAGGAAGAAACAGCAGCATATACACAGTACCCGAGAGTGGACTAAGAGTTACCAAAGAGAAAGGAACTGGGTAGTGTTTGTGGGAAGGGATTGATAAGGGCGGGGAAAAAGAATGGGGGCATTAGGATTAGCATGAATAATGTGTAGGGTGAAGGGTCATTGGGAGGGCTATACAACACAGAGAAGACAAGTAGTGATTCTAGAGCATCTTACGACACGCTGACGGACAGCGACTGAAACTGGGATTTGGCGAGGACTTGGTGAAGGGGTTAGACTAGTTAACATATTGTTCTGCATGTGATTGTATATTAATGAGAACAAAAAAATTTCAAAGTGCAGTAAGAGCCTAGCTATCAAATATCAGAATAAAAGTACAGGCTTTCACTGCTCCAATCAAAAGACACAGGGTTAGAAGAACTGATGAAAACTCAAGATCACCTAAGTGCTCCCTTACTGGAGACTCACTTGTGATCCAAGGACACAGACAAACTACAAGCTGAAGGGGCGGGGACAGGTACCCTATACAAGTGAATCTTTGAAACAAAGAAACAAATGGATTCTGTTTGAGACCCCAGAGACAGTCACTAGAAAATAGTCCTACCTAGCCACCGTGAATTCCTTTTGTTTGGTATCAGCAGTGCCCAGGTATAGATTTAGTGGTACTGCAATGTCCTTCTCATTTTTCTCACATCAACAAATGAATTGCTGTAATAATATGCGTCTGGGCTTTTGAAATCACTGGGTTTTATGATATCCACGATTGTAAAGAAGTAATAACCACATAAAGAGGGAAGTTTGGACACTCAACCAAACACGTCTCTCCACAACACACACTTTGCTCCCAAATGCTCCTGTCTAGAAATAGGTGTTCCTTTTTATTTGTCCCTCCTCCTCTCAGTGGTGAACATGCCAATGTCCCTCAAACATGGTGGTGAGTAAAGCACCAAGTATACTTTTCTGTCTACAACAGGCCCAGAGGAAGTATAATTGGGGTCTTCAGTGAGGACTTAGTCAATGAATGTGGCTAAGTACAGTTAGCAAGCGAGAAGGAGGTTTAAGAGGACAGAGGACAGAGATACGGGTTCAAGTCCCTGCACCACCATTTACTGGTTTTGTAAGCACACGCGGCTGATTCGTTCTGCAATTGTCTCAGTGAGCCCAGTGCTCTCCCTACGGCCTAGTGACCTTGCAATGTTTTTGAAAGCATAATGTAGGGAAGTGACATAGTTGATGTAGTTAACTGTTCTGTACATAAGGATAGATGGACAGACAGAAAGAAGATTGTTTCATAGATAGACAGATAGATAGATGACAGATGATCGATAGATTATACACATGATAGAAGACAGGAAGCTAGATAGATGGATAGATAAATAGAGAGGATAGAGAGATAGAAAGAAGGATATATAGAAAGATAGATAGATATACAGACAGACAGAGCGATAGATAGATACAGATACATATCGATTGACACAAAGCTGTTGCTCATAACCAG
The DNA here is from genome assembly GCF_030020395.1 of Manis pentadactyla. NCBI lineage: Eukaryota > Metazoa > Chordata > Mammalia > Pholidota > Manidae > Manis > Manis pentadactyla. Next base: position 100,950 of record NW_026644672.1, read on the forward strand.
GAGATGAATGGTGAAATCACATAGCTAAACTACAAACAAAAAGGAAGAATGAAATCCAGTTTACAAAGTGCAGTAAGCAGCCATAAGAAGAAAACAAATCCTACCATTTGCAATGACGTGGATGGAGCTAGACAGTAGTATGTTCAGAAAAATAGGTCAGGCGGAGAAAGACAATATCAAATGATATCACTCATGTGTGGAGTATAACAACAAAGAGAAACTGAAGGAAAAAAACAGCAGGATACTCACAGAACCCGAGAGTTGACTAAAAGTTGCCAAAGGGAAAAGGACTGCACAGGGTGGTTCTGAAGGGAGGGATAAGTGTGGGGAGAAAGATTGGGGGCATTAGGATTACCATGTATATTGCGTGGGGTCGCGCGGGACATGGGGAGTGCTGTACAACACAGAGAAGACTAGTAGAGGTTATATAGCATCTTACTACTCCATGATTGACAGCGACTGTATCGGTGTCTTTGAAGGGGTACATGCTGAAGGGGTTTAAAGCATCCAACTATGCTGATGGACAGCGACTTTAAGAGGTTTTTGCTGGTGGACTTGGATAAGGGGGAGCATAGTAAACATAATGTTTTTCACGTGATTGTAGATTAATGATAACAAAAAAATTTTTTAAGTGCAATAAGGGCACAGCACTGAATCATCAGAATAAAAGGTCAGGCTCTGAGTGCTGCAAACAAAAGACACAGGGTTAAAAGAACGGATGAAAACTCAAGAAACCTACGTGCTTCCTTACAGGAGACTCACTTGAGATCCAAGGAAAAAGACAAACTACAAGCTGAAGGTGTGGGGACAAGTACCCTACACGAGTGAAACTGAAAAACAAACAATCAAACAAATGGATTCTGTTTGAGCCCCCAGAGACAGTCAGTAGAAAATAGCACTATCTGGCCACCGTGAATCCTTTTTGTTTGTTTTCAGCAAGGCCCAGCCATAGATTTAGTGGTGGAGCAACGTCCTTCTCATTTTCTCTCACCTCAACAACTGGGTTGCTGAAATAATAAGAATCTGGGCCTTTGAAATCTGTGGGTTTTATGATCTTCACGAATGTGAAGTAATAACCACCTAAAGAGGGAAGTTTGGACACTCAAATAAATATGTCACTCCACAATACACTCTTAGCTCCCAACTGCTCCTGTCTAGAAATTGGTGTTCCTTTTAATTTGACCCTCCATCCTATCAGTGGTGTTCACATAGATGTCCTTCAAACATGGTGGTGAGCAAAGCAACAATTTTACGTTTCTGTCGTCCACAGGCCCAGAGGAAGGATACTTGTGGTCTTCAGGGAGCACTTAGTGAATGAATGTGGCTATATACAGACAGGAAGTGAGAAGGAGATGAAAGAGGACAGAGGATAGAGACACGGGTTCAAGTCCCTGCACAACCATTTCCTGGTTTTGTAGGTACACTCGGCCGACACGACCTGCAAGTGTCTCGGTGAACCCAGTACTCTCCCTACAGCCTAGTTACCTTGCAGGATTTTTGGAAGCATAATGTAGGAAAGTGACATAGGATATGTGGTTACCTGTTCTGTACACAAGGACAGATGGGCAGACAGAAAGATGATTGATTGATTGATTGATTGATTGATTGATTGATAGACAGACAGATAGATAGATATAGGTTCATATCGATTAACACAAAGCTATTGCTCATAACCATGAGAGCAATGGTTGAAGGACATAGCAAACTACAAACGAAAAAGAAGAATAAAATCCAGTTTAAAAAGTGCAGTAAGCAGCCATAAGAAGAAAACAAATCCTATCATTGGCAATAACTTGGATGGAGCTCGAGGGTATTATGCTCAGTCAAATAGTCCAGTCGGAGAAATACATGTACCAAATGATTTAACTCATGTGTGGAGTACGATAACAAAGAAAAACTGAAGGAAGAAACAGCAGCATATACACAGTACCCGAGAGTGGACTAAGAGTTACCAAAGAGAAAGGAACTGGGTAGTGTTTGTGGGAAGGGATTGATAAGGGCGGGGAAAAAGAATGGGGGCATTAGGATTAGCATGAATAATGTGTAGGGTGAAGGGTCATTGGGAGGGCTATACAACACAGAGAAGACAAGTAGTGATTCTAGAGCATCTTACGACACGCTGACGGACAGCGACTGAAACTGGGATTTGGCGAGGACTTGGTGAAGGGGTTAGACTAGTTAACATATTGTTCTGCATGTGATTGTATATTAATGAGAACAAAAAAATTTCAAAGTGCAGTAAGAGCCTAGCTATCAAATATCAGAATAAAAGTACAGGCTTTCACTGCTCCAATCAAAAGACACAGGGTTAGAAGAACTGATGAAAACTCAAGATCACCTAAGTGCTCCCTTACTGGAGACTCACTTGTGATCCAAGGACACAGACAAACTACAAGCTGAAGGGGCGGGGACAGGTACCCTATACAAGTGAATCTTTGAAACAAAGAAACAAATGGATTCTGTTTGAGACCCCAGAGACAGTCACTAGAAAATAGTCCTACCTAGCCACCGTGAATTCCTTTTGTTTGGTATCAGCAGTGCCCAGGTATAGATTTAGTGGTACTGCAATGTCCTTCTCATTTTTCTCACATCAACAAATGAATTGCTGTAATAATATGCGTCTGGGCTTTTGAAATCACTGGGTTTTATGATATCCACGATTGTAAAGAAGTAATAACCACATAAAGAGGGAAGTTTGGACACTCAACCAAACACGTCTCTCCACAACACACACTTTGCTCCCAAATGCTCCTGTCTAGAAATAGGTGTTCCTTTTTATTTGTCCCTCCTCCTCTCAGTGGTGAACATGCCAATGTCCCTCAAACATGGTGGTGAGTAAAGCACCAAGTATACTTTTCTGTCTACAACAGGCCCAGAGGAAGTATAATTGGGGTCTTCAGTGAGGACTTAGTCAATGAATGTGGCTAAGTACAGTTAGCAAGCGAGAAGGAGGTTTAAGAGGACAGAGGACAGAGATACGGGTTCAAGTCCCTGCACCACCATTTACTGGTTTTGTAAGCACACGCGGCTGATTCGTTCTGCAATTGTCTCAGTGAGCCCAGTGCTCTCCCTACGGCCTAGTGACCTTGCAATGTTTTTGAAAGCATAATGTAGGGAAGTGACATAGTTGATGTAGTTAACTGTTCTGTACATAAGGATAGATGGACAGACAGAAAGAAGATTGTTTCATAGATAGACAGATAGATAGATGACAGATGATCGATAGATTATACACATGATAGAAGACAGGAAGCTAGATAGATGGATAGATAAATAGAGAGGATAGAGAGATAGAAAGAAGGATATATAGAAAGATAGATAGATATACAGACAGACAGAGCGATAGATAGATACAGATACATATCGATGGACACAAAGCTGTTGCTCATAACCAGGAGATGAATGGTGAAATCACATAGCTAAACTACAAACAAAAAGGAAGAATGAAATCCAGTTTACAAAGTGCAGTAAGCAGCCATAAGAAGAAAACAAATCCTACCATTTGCAATGACGTGGATGGAGCTAGACAGTAGTATGTTCAGAAAAATAGGTCAGGCGGAGAAAGACAATATCAAATGATATCACTCATGTGTGGAGTATAACAACAAAGAGAAACTGAAGGAAAAAAACAGCAGGATACTCACAGAACCCGAGAGTTGACTAAAAGTTGCCAAAGGGAAAAGGACTGCACAGGGTGGTTCTGAAGGGAGGGATAAGTGTGGGGAGAAAGATTGGGGGCATTAGGATTACCATGTATATTGCGTGGGGTCGCGCGGGACATGGGGAGTGCTGTACAACACAGAGAAGACTAGTAGAGGTTATATAGCATCTTACTACTCCATGATTGACAGCGACTGTATCGGTGTCTTTGAAGGGGTACATGCTGAAGGTGTTTAAAGCATCCAACTATGCTGATGGACAGCGACTTTAAGAGGTTTTTGCTGGTGGACTTGGATAAGGGGGAGCATAGTAAACATAATGTTTTTCACGTGATTGTAGATTAATGATAACAAAAAAATTTTTTAAGTGCAATAAGGGCACAGCACTGAATCATCAGAATAAAAGGTCAGGCTCTGAGTGCTGCAAACAAAAGACACAGGGTTAAAAGAACGGATGAAAACTCAAGAAACCTACGTGCTTCCTTACAGGAGACTCACTTGAGATCCAAGGACAAAGACAAACTACAAGCTGAAGGTGTGGGGACAAGTACCCTACACGAGTGAAACTGAAAAACAAACAATCAAACAAATGGATTCTGTTTGAGCCCCCAGAGACAGTCAGTAGAAAATAGCACTATCTGGCCTCCGTGAATTCTTTTTGTTTGTTTTCAGCAAGGCCCAGCCATAGATTTAGTGGTGGAGCAACGTCCTTCTCATTTTCTCTCACCTCAACAACTGGGTTGCTGAAATAATAAGAATCTGGGCCTTTGAAATCTGTGGGTTTTATGATCTTCACGAATGTGAAGTAATAACCACCTAAAGAGGGAAGTTTGGACACTCAAATAAATATGTCACTCCACAATACACTCTTAGCTCCCAACTGCTCCTGTCTAGAAATTGGTGTTCCTTTTAATTTGACCCTCCATCCTATCAGTGGTGTTCACATAGATGTCCTTCAAACATGGTGGTGAGCAAAGCAACAATTTTACGTTTCTGTCGTCCACAGGCCCAGAGGAAGGATACTTGTGGTCTTCAGGGAGCACTTAGTGAATGAATGTGGCTATATACAGACAGGAAGTGAGAAGGAGATGAAAGAGGACAGAGGATAGAGACACGGGTTCAAGTCCCTGCACAACCATTTCCTGGTTTTGTAGGTACACTCGGCCGACACGACCTGCAAGTGTCTCGGTGAACCCAGTACTCTCCCTACAGCCTAGTTACCTTGCAGGATTTTTGGAAGCATAATGTAGGAAAGTGACATAGGATATGTGGTTACCTGTTCTGTACACAAGGACAGATGGGCAGACAGAAAGATGATTGATTGATTGATTGATTGATTGATTGATAGACAGACAGATAGATAGATATAGGTTCATATCGATTAACACAAAGCTATTGCTCATAACCATGAGAGCAATGGTTGAAGGACATAGCAAACTACAAACGAAAAAGAAGAATAAAATCCAGTTTAAAAAGTGCAGTAAGCAGCCATAAGAAGAAAACAAATCCTATCATTGGCAATAACTTGGATGGAGCTCGAGGGTATTATGCTCAGTCAAATAGTCCAGTCGGAGAAATACATGTACCAAATGATTTAACTCATGTGTGGAGTACGATAACAAAGAAAAACTGAAGGAAGAAACAGCAGCATATACACAGTACCCGAGAGTGGACTAAGAGTTACCAAAGAGAAAGGGACTGGGTAGTGTTTGTGGGAAGGGATTGATAAGGGCGGGGAAAAAGAATGGGGGCATTAGGATTAGCATGAATAATGTGTAGGGTGAAGGGTCATTGGGAGGGCTATACAACACAGAGAAGACAAGTAGTGATTCTAGAGCATCTTACGACACGCTGACGGACAGCGACTGAAACTCGGATTTGGCGAGGACTTGGTGAAGGGGTTAGACTAGTTAACATATTGTTCTGCATGTGATTGTATATTAATGAGAACAAAAAAAATTTCAAAGTGCAGTAAGAGCCTAGCTATCAAATATCAGAATAAAAGTACAGGCTTTCACTGCTCCAATCAAAAGACACAGGGTTAGAAGAACTGATGAAAACTCAAGATCACCTAAGTGCTCCCTTACTGGAGACTCACTTGTGATCCAAGGACACAGACAAACTACAAGCTGAAGGGGCGGGGACAGGTACCCTATACAAGTGAATCTTTGAAACAAAGAAACAAATGGATTCTGTTTGAGACCCCAGAGACAGTCACTAGAAAATAGTCCTACCTAGCCACCGTGAATTCCTTTTGTTTGGTATCAGCAGTGCCCAGGTATAGATTTAGTGGTACTGCAATGTCCTTCTCATTTTTCTCACATCAACAAATGAATTGCTGTAATAATATGCGTCTGGGCTTTTGAAATCACTGGGTTTTATGATATCCACGATTGTAAAGAAGTAATAACCACATAAAGAGGGAAGTTTGGACACTCAACCAAACACGTCTCTCCACAACACACACTTTGCTCCCAAATGCTCCTGTCTAGAAATAGGTGTTCCTTTTTATTTGTCCCTCCTCCTATCAGTGGTGAACATGCCAATGTCCCTCAAACATGGTGGTGAGTAAAGCACCAAGTATACTTTTCTGTCTACAACAGGCCCAGAGGAAGTATAATTGGGGTCTTCAGTGAGGACTTAGTCAATGAATGTGGCTAAGTACAGTTAGCAAGCGAGAAGGAGGTTTAAGAGGACAGAGGACAGAGATACGGGTTCAAGTCCCTGCACCACCATTTACTGGTTTTGTAAGCACACGCGGCTGATTCGTTCTGCAATTGTCTCAGTGAGCCCAGTGCTCTCCCTACGGCCTAGTGACCTTGCAATGTTTTTGAAAGCATAATGTAGGGAAGTGACATAGTTGATGTAGTTAACTGTTCTGTACATAAGGATAGATGGACAGACAGAAAGAAGATTGTTTCATAGATAGACAGATAGATAGATGACAGATGATCGATAGATTATACACATGATAGAAGACAGGAAGCTAGATAGATGGATAGATAAATAGAGAGGATAGAGAGATAGAAAGAAGGATATATAGAAAGATAGATAGATATACAGACAGACAGAGCGATAGATAGATACAGATACATATCGATTGACACAAAGCTGTTGCTCATAACCAGGAGATGAATGGTGAAATCACATAGCTAAACTACAAACAAAAAGGAAGAATGAAATCCAGTTTACAAAGTGCAGTAAGCAGCCATAAGAAGAAAACAAATCCTACCATTTGCAATGACGTGGATGGAGCTAGACAGTAGTATGTTCAGAAAAATAGGTCAGGCGGAGAAAGACAATATCAAATGATATCACTCATGTGTGGAGTATAACAACAAAGAGAAACTGAAGGAAAAAAACAGCAGGATACTCACAGAACCCGAGAGTTGACTAAAAGTTGCCAAAGGGAAAAGGACTGCACAGGGTGGTTCTGAAGGGAGGGATAAGTGTGGGGAGAAAGATTGGGGGCATTAGGATTACCATGTATATTGCGTGGGGTCGCGCGGGACATGGGGAGTGCTGTACAACACAGAGAAGACTAGTAGAGGTTATATAGCATCTTACTACTCCATGATTGACAGCGACTGTATCGGTGTCTTTGAAGGGGTACATGCTGAAGGGGTTTAAAGCATCCAACTATGCTGATGGACAGCGACTTTAAGAGGTTTTTGCTGGTGGACTTGGATAAGGGGGAGCATAGTAAACATAATGTTTTTCACGTGATTGTAGATTAATGATAACAAAAAAATTTTTTAAGTGCAATAAGGGCACAGCACTGAATCATCAGAATAAAAGGTCAGGCTCTGAGTGCTGCAAACAAAAGACACAGGGTTAAAAGAACGGATGAAAACTCAAGAAACCTACGTGCTTCCTTACAGGAGACTCACTTGAGATCCAAGGACAAAGACAAACTACAAGCTGAAGGTGTGGGGACAAGTACCCTACACGAGTGAAACTGAAAAACAAACAATCAAACAAATGGATTCTGTTTGAGCCCCCAGAGACAGTCAGTAGGAAATAGCACTATCTGGCCTCCGTGAATTCTTTTTGTTTGTTTTCAGCAAGGCCCAGCCATAGATTTAGTGGTGGAGCAACGTCCTTCTCATTTTCTCTCACCTCAACAACTGGGTTGCTGAAATAATAAGAATCTGGGCCTCTGAAATCTGTGGGTTTTATGATCTTCACGAATGTGAAGTAATAACCACCTAAAGAGGGAAGTTTGGACACTCAAATAAATATGTCACTCCACAATACACTCTTAGCTCCCAACTGCTCCTGTCTAGAAATTGGTGTTCCTTTTTATTTGACCCTCCATCCTATCAGTGGTGTTCACATAGATGTCCTTCAAACATGGTGGTGAGCAAAGCAACAATTTTACGTTTCTGTCGTCCACAGGCCCAGAGGAAGGATACTTGTGGTCTTCAGGGAGCACTTAGTGAATGAATGTGGCTATATACAGACAGGAAGTGAGAAGGAGATGAAAGAGGACAGAGGATAGAGACACGGGTTCAAGTCCCTGCACAACCATTTCCTGGTTTTGTAGGTACACTCGGCCGACACGACCTGCAAGTGTCTCGGTGAACCCAGTACTCTCCCTACAGCCTAGTTACCTTGCAGGATTTTTGGAAGCATAATGTAGGAAAGTGACATAGGATATGTGGTTACCTGTTCTGTACACAAGGACAGATGGGCAGACAGAAAGATGATTGATTGATTGATAGACAGATAGATAGATATAGGTTCATATCGATTAACACAAAGCTATTGCTCATAACCATGAGAGCAATGGTTGAAGCACATAGCAAACTACAAACGAAAAAGAAGAATAACATCCAGTTTAAAAAGTGCAGTAAGCAGCCATAAGAAGAAAACAAATCCTATCATTGGCAATAACTTGGATGGAGCTAGAGGGTATTATGCTCAGTCAAATAGTCCAGTCGGAGAAATACATGTACCAAATGATTTAACTCATGTGTGGAGTACGATAACAAAGAAAAACTGAAGGAAGAAACAGCAGCATATACACAGTACCCGAGAGTGGACTAAGAGTTACCAAAGAGAAAGGGACTGGGTAGTGTTTGTGGGAAGGGATTGATAAGGGCGGGGAAAAAGAATGGGGGCATTAGGATTAGCATGAATAATGTGTAGGGTGAAGGGTCATTGGGAGGGCTATACAACACAGAGAAGACAAGTAGTGATTCTAGAGCATCTTACGACACGCTGACGGACAGCGACTGAAACTGGGATTTGGCGAGGACTTGGTGAAGGGGTTAGACTAGTTAACATATTGTTCTGCATGTGATTGTATATTAATGAGAACAAAAATTTTCAAAGTGCAGTAAGAGCCTAGCTATCAAATATCAGAATAAAAGTACAGGCTTTCACTGCTCCAATCAAAAGACACAGGGTTAGAAGAACTGATGAAAACTCAAGATCACCTAAGTGCTCCCTTACTGGAGACTCACTTGTGATCCAAGGACACAGACAAACTACAAGCTGAAGGGGCGGGGACAGGTACCCTATACAAGTGAATCTTTGAAACAAAGAAACAAATGGATTCTGTTTGAGACCCCAGAGACAGTCACTAGAAAATAGTCCTACCTAGCCACCGTGAATTCCTTTTGTTTGGTATCAGCAGTGCCCAGGTATAGATTTAGTGGTACTGCAATGTCCTTCTCATTTTTCTCACATCAACAAATGAATTGCTGTAATAATATGCGTCTGGGCTTTTGAAATCACTGGGTTTTATGATATCCACGATTGTAAAGAAGTAATAACCACATAAAGAGGGAAGTTTGGACACTCAACCAAACACGTCTCTCCACAACACACACTTTGCTCCCAAATGCTCCTGTCTAGAAATAGGTGTTCCTTTTTATTTGTCCCTCCTCCTATCAGTGGTGAACATGCCAATGTCCCTCAAACATGGTGGTGAGTAAAGCACCAAGTATACTTTTCTGTCTACAACAGGCCCAGAGGAAGTATAATTGGGGTCTTCAGTGAGGACTTAGTCAATGAATGTGGCTAAGTACAGTTAGCAAGCGAGAAGGAGGTTTAAGAGGACAGAGGACAGAGATACGGGTTCAAGTCCCTGCACCACCATTTACTGGTTTTGTAAGCACACGCGGCTGATTCGCTCTGCAATTGTCTCAGTGAGCCCAGTGCTCTCCCTACGGCCTAGTGACCTTGCAATGTTTTTGAAAGCATAATGTAGGGAAGTGACATAGTTGATGTAGTTAACTGTTCTGTACATAAGGATAGATGGACAGACAGAAAGAAGATTGTTTCATAGATAGACAGATAGATAGATGACAGATGATCGATAGATTATACACATGATAGAAGACAGGAAGCTAGATAGATGGATAGATAAATAGAGAGGATAGAGAGATAGAAAGAAGGATATATAGAAAGATAGATAGATATACAGACAGACAGAGCGATAGATAGATACAGATACATATCGATTGACACAAAGCTGTTGCTCATAACCAGGAGATGAATGGTGAAATCACATAGCTAAACTACAAACAAAAAGGAAGAATGAAATCCAGTTTACAAAGTGCAGTAAGCAGCCATAAGAAGAAAACAAATCCTACCATTTGCAATGACGTGGATGGAGCTAGACAGTAGTATGTTCAGAAAAATAGGTCAGGCGGAGAAAGACAATATCAAATGATATCACTCATGTGTGGAGTATAACAACAAAGAGAAACTGAAGGAAAAAAACAGCAGGATACTCACAGAACCCGAGAGTTGACTAAAAGTTGCCAAAGGGAAAAGGACTGCACAGGGTGGTTCTGAAGGGAGGGATAAGTGTGGGGAGAAAGATTGGGGGCATTAGGATTACCATGTATATTGCGTGGGGTCGCGCGGGACATGGGGAGTGCTGTACAACACAGAGAAGACTAGTAGAGGTTATATAGCATCTTACTACTCCATGATTGACAGCGACTGTATCGGTGTCTTTGAAGGGGTACATGCTGAAGGGGTTTAAAGCATCCAACTATGCTGATGGACAGCGACTTTAAGAGGTTTTTGCTGGTGGACTTGGATAAGGGGGAGCATAGTAAACATAATGTTCTTCACGTGATTGTAGATTAATGATAACAAAAAAATTTTTTAAGTGCAATAAGGGCACAGCACTGAATCATCAGAATAAAAGGTCAGGCTCTGAGTGCTGCAAACAAAAGACACAGGGTTAAAAGAACGGATGAAAACTCAAGAAACCTACGTGCTTCCTTACAGGAGACTCACTTGAGATCCAAGGACAAAGACAAACTACAAGCTGAAGGTGTGGGGACAAGTACCCTACACGAGTGAAGCTGAAAAACAAACAATCAAACAAATGGATTCTGTTTGAGCCCCCAGAGACAGTCAGTAGGAAATAGCACTATCTGGCCTCCGTGAATTCTTTTTGTTTGTTTTCAGCAAGGCCCAGCCATAGATTTAGTGGTGGAGCAACGTCCTTCTCATTTTCTCTCACCTCAACAACTGGGTTGCTGAAATAATAAGAATCTGAGCCTTTGAAATCTGTGGGTTTTATGATCTTCACGAATGTGAAGTAATAACCACCTAAAGAGGGAAGTTTGGACACTCAAATAAATATGTCACTCCACAATACACTCTTAGCTCCCAACTGCTCCTGTCTAGAAATTGGTGTTCCTTTTAATTTGACCCTCCATCCTATCAGTGGTGTTCACATAGATGTCCTTCAAACATGGTGGTGAGCAAAGCAACAATTTTACGTTTCTGTCGTCCACAGGCCCAGAGGAAGGATACTTGTGGTCTTCAGGGAGCACTTAGTGAATGAATGTGGCTATATACAGACAGGAAGTGAGAAGGAGATGAAAGAGGACAGAGGATAGAGACACGGGTTCAAGTCCCTGCACAACCATTTCCTGGTTTTGTAGGTACACTCGGCCGACACGACCTGCAAGTGTCTCGGTGAACCCAGTACTCTCCCTACAGCCTAGTTACCTTGCAGGATTTTTGGAAGCATAATGTAGGAAAGTGACATAGGATATGTGGTTACCTGTTCTGTACACAAGGACAGATGGGCAGACAGAAAGATGATTGATTGATTGATTGATTGATTGATAGACAGACAGATAGATAGATATAGGTTCATATCCATTAACACAAAGCTATTGCTCATAACCATGAGAGCAATGGTTGAAGCACATAGCAAACTACAAACGAAAAAGAAGAATAACATCCAGTTTAAAAAGTGCAGTAAGCAGCCATAAGAAGAAAACAAATCCTATCATTGGCAATAACTTGAATGGAGCTAGAGGGTATTATGCTCAGTCAAATAGTCCAGTCGGAGAAATACATGTACCAAATGATTTAACTCATGTGTGGAGTATGATAACAAAGAAAAACTGAAGGAAGAAACAGCAGCATATACACAGTACCCGAGAGTGGACTAAGAGTTACCAAAGAGAAAGGGACTGGGTAGTGTTTGTGGGAAGGGATTGATAAGGGCGGGGAAAAAGAATGGGGGCATTAGGATTAGCATGAATAATGTGTAGGGTGAAGGGTCATTGGGAGGGCTATACAACACAGAGAAGACAAGTAGTGATTCTAGAGCATCTTACGACACGCTGACGGACAGCGACTGAAACTGGGATTTGGCGAGGACTTGGTGAAGGGGTTAGACTAGTTAACATATTGTTCTGCATGTGATTGTATATTAATGAGAACAAAAAAAATTTCAAAGTGCAGTAAGAGCCTAGCTATCAAATATCAGAATAAAAGTACAGGCTTTCACTGCTCCAATCAAAAGACACAGGGTTAGAAGAACTGATGAAAACTCAAGATCACCTAAGTGCTCCCTTACTGGAGACTCACTTGTGATCCAAGGACACAGACAAACTACAAGCTGAAGGGGCGGGGACAGGTACCCTATACAAGTGAATCTTTGAAACAAAGAAACAAATGGATTCTGTTTGAGACCCCAGAGACAGTCACTAGAAAATAGTCCTACCTAGCCACCGTGAATTCCTTTTGTTTGGTATCAGCAGTGCCCAGGTAGAGATTTAGTGGTACTGCAATGTCCTTCTCATTTTTCTCACATCAACAAATGAATTGCTGTAATAATATGCGTCTGGGCTTCTGAAATCACTGGGTTTTATGATATCCACGATTGTAAAGAAGTAATAACCACATAAAGAGGGAAGTTTGGACACTCAACCAAACACGTCTCTCCACAACACACACTTTGCTCCCAAATGCTCCTGTCTAGAAATAGGTGTTCCTTTTTATTTGTCCCTCCTCCTATCAGTGGTGAACATGCCAATGTCCCTCAAACATGGTGGTGAGTAAAGCACCAAGTATACTTTTCTGTCTACAACAGGCCCAGAGGAAGTATAATTGGGGTCTTCAGTGAGGACTTAGTCAATGAATGTGGCTAAATACAGTTAGCAAGCGAGAAGGAGGTTTAAGAGGACAGAGGACAGAGATACGGGTTCAAGTCCCTGCACCACCATTTACTGGTTTTGTAAGCACACGCGGCTGATTCGTTCTGCAATTGTCTCAGTGAGCCCAGTGCTCTCCCTACGGCCTAGTGACCTTGCAATGTTTTTGAAAGCATAATGTAGGGAAGTGACATAGTTGATGTAGTTAACTGTTCTGTACATAAGGATAGATGGACAGACAGAAAGAAGATTGTTTCATAGATAGACAGATAGATAGATGACAGATGATCGATAGATTATACACATGATAGAAGACAGGAAGCTAGATAGATGGATAGATAAATAGAGAGGATAGAGAGATAGAAAGAAGGATATATAGAAAGATAGATAGATATACAGACAGACAGAGCGATAGATAGATACAGATACATATCGATTGACACAAAGCTGTTGCTCATAACCAGGAGATGAATGGTGAAATCACATAGCTAAACTACAAACAAAAAGGAAGAATGAAATCCAGTTTACAAAGTGCAGTAAGCAGCCATAAGAAGAAAACAAATCCTACCATTTGCAATGACGTGGATGGAGCTAGACAGTAGTATGTTCAGAAAAATAGGTCAGGCGGAGAAAGACAATATCAAATGATATCACTCATGTGTGGAGTATAACAACAAAGAGAAACTGAAGGAAAAAAACAGCAGGATACTCACAGAACCCGAGAGTTGACTAAAAGTTGCCAAAGGGAAAAGGACTGCACAGGGTGGTTCTGAAGGGAGGGATAAGTGTGGGGAGAAAGATTGGGGGCATTAGGATTACCATGTATATTGCGTGGGGTCGCGCGGGACATGGGGAGTGCTGTACAACACAGAGAAGACTAGTAGAGGTTATATAGCATCTTACTACTCCATGATTGACAGCGACTGTATCGGTATCTTTGAAGGGGTACATGCTGAAGGGGTTTAAAGCATCCAACTATGCTGATGTACAGCGACTTTAAGAGGTTTTTGCTGGTGGACTTGGATAAGGGGGAGCATAGTAAACATAATGTTCTTCACGTGATTGTAGATTAATGATAACAAAAAAATTTTTTAAGTGCAATAAGGGCACAGCACTGAATCATCAGAATAAAAGGTCAGGCTCTGAGTGCTGCAAACAAAAGACACAGGGTTAAAAGAACGGATGAAAACTCAAGAAACCTACGTGCTTCCTTACAGGAGACTCACTTGAGATCCAAGGACAAAGACAAACTACAAGCTGAAGGTGTGGGGACAAGTACCCTACACGAGTGAAACTGAAAAACAAACAATCAAACAAATGGATTCTGCTTGATCCCCCAGAGACAGTCAGTAGAAAATAGCACTATCTGGCCACCGTGAATTCTTTTTGTTTGTTTTCAGCAAGGCCCAGCCATAGATTTAATGGTGGAGCAACGTCCTTCTCATTTTCTCTCACCTCAACAACTGGGTTGCTGAAATAATAAGAATCTGGGCCTTTGAAATCTGTGGGTTTTATGATCTTCACGAATGTGAAGTAATAACCACCTAAAGAGGGAAGTTTGGATACTCAAATAAATATGTCACTCCACAATACACTCTTAGCTCCCAACTGCTCCTGTCTAGAAATTGGTGTTCCTTTTTATTTGACCCTCCATCCTATCAGTGGTGTTCACATAGATGTCCTTCAAACATGGTGGTGAGCAAAGCAACAATTTTACGTTTCTGTCGTCCACAGGCCCAGAGGAAGGATACTTGTGGTCTTCAGGGAGCACTTAGTGAATGAATGTGGCTATATACAGACAGGAAGTGAGAAGGAGATGAAAGAGGACAGAGGATAGAGACACGGGTTCAAGTCCCTGCACAACCATTTCCTGGTTTTGTAGGTACACTCGGCCGACACGACCTGCAAGTGTCTCGGTGAACCCAGTACTCTCCCTACAGCCTAGTTACCTTGCAGGATTTTTGGAAGCATAATGTAGGAAAGTGACATAGGATATGTGGTTACCTGTTCTGTACACAAGGACAGATGGGCAGACAGAAAGATGATTGATTGATTGATTGATTGATTGATAGACAGACAGATAGATAGATATAGGTTCATATCCATTAACACAAAGCTATTGCTCATAACCATGAGAGCAATGGTTGAAGCACATAGCAAACTACAAACGAAAAAGAAGAATAACATCCAGTTTAAAAAGTGCAGTAAGCAGCCATAAGAAGAAAACAAATCCTATCATTGGCAATAACTTGGATGGAGCTAGAGGGTATTATGCTCAGTCAAATAGTCCAGTCGGAGAAATACATGTACCAAATGATTTAACTCATGTGTGGAGTATGATAACAAAGAAAAACTGAAGGAAGAAACAGCAGCATATACACAGTACCCGAGAGTGGACTAAGAGTTACCAAAGAGAAAGGGACTGGGTAGTGTTTGTGGGAAGGGATTGATAAGGGCGGGGAAAAAGAATGGGGGCATTAGGATTAGCATGAATAATGTGTAGGGTGAAGGGTCATTGGGAGGGCTATACAACACAGAGAAGACAAGTAGTGATTCTAGAGCATCTTACGACACGCTGACGGACAGCGACTGAAACTGGGATTTGGCGAGGACTTGGTGAAGGGGTTAGACTAGTTAACATATTGTTCTGCATGTGATTGTATATTAATGAGAACAAAAAAAATTTCAAAGTGCAGTAAGAGCCTAGCTATCAAATATCAGAATAAAAGTACAGGCTTTCACTCTCCAATCAAAAGACACAGGGTTAGAAGAACTGATGAAAACTCAAGATCACCTAAGTGCTCCCTTACTGGAGACTCACTTGTGATCCAAGGACACAGACAAACTACAAGCTGAAGGGGCGGGGACAGGTACCCTATACAAGTGAATCTTTGAAACAAAGAAACAAATGGATTCTGTTTGAGACCCCAGAGACAGTCACTAGAAAATAGTCCTACCTAGCCACCGTGAATTCCTTTTGTTTGGTATCAGCAGTGCCCAGGTAGAGATTTAGTGGTACTGCAATGTCCTTCTCATTTTTCTCACATCAACAAATGAATTGCTGTAATAATATGCGTCTGGGCTTCTGAAATCACTGGGTTTTATGATATCCACGATTGTAAAGAAGTAATAACCACATAAAGAGGGAAGTTTGGACACTCAACCAAACACGTCTCTCCACAACACACACTTTGCTCCCAAATGCTCCTGTCTAGAAATAGGTGTTCCTTTTTATTTGTCCCTCCTCCTATCAGTGGTGAACATGCCAATGTCCCTCAAACATGGTGGTGAGTAAAGCACCAAGTATACTTTTCTGTCTACAACAGGCCCAGAGGAAGTATAATTGGGGTCTTCAGTGAGGACTTAGTCAATGAATGTGGCTAAATACAGTTAGCAAGCGAGAAGGAGGTTTAAGAGGACAGAGGACAGAGATACGGGTTCAAGTCCCTGCACCACCATTTACTGGTTTTGTAAGCACACGCGGCTGATTCGTTCTGCAATTGTCTCAGTGAGCCCAGTGCTCTCCCTACGGCCTAGTGACCTTGCAATGTTTTTGAAAGCATAATGTAGGGAAGTGACATAGTTGATGTAGTTAACTGTTCTGTACATAAGGATAGATGGACAGACAGAAAGAAGATTGTTTCATAGATAGACAGATAGATAGATGACAGATGATCGATAGATTATACACATGATAGAAGACAGGAAGCTAGATAGATGGATAGATAAATAGAGAGGATAGAGAGATAGAAAGAAGGATATATAGAAAGATAGATAGATATACAGACAGACAGAGCGATAGATAGATACAGATACATATCGATTGACACAAAGCTGTTGCTCATAACCAGGAGATGAATGGTGAAATCACATAGCTAAACTACAAACAAAAAGGAAGAATGAAATCCAGTTTACAAAGTGCAGTAAGCAGCCATAAGAAGAAAACAAATCCTACCATTTGCAATGACGTGGATGGAGCTAGACAGTAGTATGTTCAGAAAAATAGGTCAGGCGGAGAAAGACAATATCAAATGATATCACTCATGTGTGGAGTATAACAACAAAGAGAAACTGAAGGAAAAAAACAGCAGGATACTCACAGAACCCGAGAGTTGACTAAAAGTGGCCAAAGGGAAAAGGACTGCACAGGGTGGTTCTGAAGGGAGGGATAAGTGTGGGGAGAAAGATTGGGGGCATTAGGATTACCATGTATATTGCGTGGGGTCGCGCGGGACATGGGGAGTGCTGTACAACACAGAGAAGACTAGTAGAGGTTATATAGCATCTTACTACTCCATGATTGACAGCGACTGTATCGGTATCTTTGAAGGGGTACATGCTGAAGGGGTTTAAAGCATCCAACTATGCTGATGTACAGCGACTTTAAGATGTTTTTGCTGGTGGACTTGGATAAGGGGGAGCATAGTAAACATAATGTTCTTCACGTGATTGTAGATTAATGATAACAAAAAAATTTTTTAAGTGCAATAAGGGCACAGCACTGAATCATCAGAATAAAAGGTCAGGCTCTGAGTGCTGCAAACAAAAGACACAGGGTTAAAAGAACGGATGAAAACTCAAGAAACCTACGTGCTTCCTTACAGGAGACTCACTTGAGATCCAAGGACAAAGACAAACTACAAGCTGAAGGTGTGGGGACAAGTACCCTACACGAGTGAAACTGAAAAACAAACAATCAAACAAATGGATTCTGCTTGATCCCCCAGAGACAGTCAGTAGAAAATAGCACTATCTGGCCACCGTGAATTCTTTTTGTTTGTTTTCAGCAAGGCCCAGCCATAGATTTAATGGTGGAGCAACGTCCTTCTCATTTTCTCTCACCTCAACAACTGGGTTGCTGAAATAATAAGAATCTGGGCCTTTGAAATCTGTGGGTTTTATGATCTTCACGAATGTGAAGTAATAACCACCTAAAGAGGGAAGTTTGGATACTCAAATAAATATGTCACTCCACAATACACTCTTAGCTCCCAACTGCTCCTGTCTAGAAATTGGTGTTCCTTTTTATTTGACCCTCCATCCTATCAGTGGTGTTCACATAGATGTCCTTCAAACATGGTGGTGAGCAAAGCAACAATTTTACGTTTCTGTCGTCCACAGGCCCAGATGAAGGATACTTGTTTTCTTCAGGGAGCACTTAGTGAATGAATGTGGCTATATACAGACAGGAAGTGAGAAGGAGATGAAAGAGGACAGAGGATAGAGACACGGGTTCAAGTCCCTGCACAACCATTTCCTGGTTTTGTAGGTACACTCGGCCGACACGACCTGCAAGTGTCTCGGTGAACCCAGTACTCTCCCTACAGCCTAGTTACCTTGCAGGATTTTTGGAAGCATAATGTAGGAAAGTGACATAGGATATGTGGTTACCTGTTCTGTACACAAGGACAGATGGGCAGACAGAAAGATGATTGATTGATTGATTGATTGATTGATAGACAGACAGATAGATAGATATAAGTTCATATCCATTAACACAAAGCTATTGCTCATAACCATGAGAGCAATGGTTGAAGCACATAGCAAACTACAAACGAAAAAGAAGAATAAAATCCAGTTTAAAAAGTGCAGTAAGCAGCCATAAGAAGAAAACAAATCCTACCATTTGCAATGACGTGGATGGAGCTAGACAGTAGTATGTTCAGAAAAATAGGTCAGGCGGAGAAAGACAATATCAAATGATATCACTCATGTGTGGAGTATAACAACAAAGAGAAACTGAAGGAAAAAAACAGCAGGATACTCACAGAACCCGAGAGTTGACTAAAAGTTGCCAAAGGGAAAAGGACTGCACAGGGTGGTTCTGAAGGGAGGGATAAGTGTGGGGAGAAAGATTGGGGGCATTAGGATTACCATGTATATTGTGTGGGGTCACGCGGGACATGGGGAGTGCTGTACAACACAGAGAAGACTAGTAGAGGTTATATAGCATCGTACTACTCCATGATTGACAGCGACTGTATCGGTGTCTTTGAAGGGGTACATGCTGAAGGGGTTTAAAGCATCCAACTATGCTGATGGACAGCGACTTTAAGAGGTTTTTGCTGGTGGACTTGAATAAGGGGGAGCATAGTAAACATAATGTTCTTCACGTGATTGTAGATTAATGATAACAAAAAAATTTTTTAAGTGCAATAAGGGCACAGCAATGAATCATCAGAATAAAAGGTCAGGCTCTGAGTGCTGCAAACAAAAGACACAGGGTTAAAAGAACGGATGAAAACTCAAGAAACCTACGTGCTTCCTTACAGGAGACTCACTTGAGATCCAAGGACAAAGACAAACTACAAGCTGAAGGTGTGGGGACAAGTACCCTACACGAGTGAAACTGAAAAACAAACAATCAAACAAATGGATTCTGTTTGAGCCCCCAGAGACAGTCAGTAGAAAATAGCACTATCTGGCCACCGTGAATCCTTTTTGTTTGTTTTCCGCAAGGCCCAGCGATAGATTTAGTGGTGGAGCAACGTCCTTCTCATTTTCTCTCACCTCAACAACTGGGTTGCTGAAATAATAAGAATCTGGGCCTTTGAAATCTGTGGGTTTTATGATCTTCAAGAATGTGAAGTAATAACCACCTAAACAGGGAAGTTTGGACACTCAAATAAATATGTCACTCCACAATACACTCTTAGCTCCCAACTGCTCCTGTCTAGAAATTGGTGTTCCTTTTTATTTGACCCTCCATCCTATCAGTGGTGTTCACATAGATGTCCTTCAAACATGGTGGTGAGCAAAGCAACAATTTTACGTTTCTGTCGTCCACAGGCCCAGAGGAAGGATACTTGTGTTCTTCAGGGAGCACTTAGTGAATGAATGTGGCTATATACAGACAGGAAGTGAGAAGGAGATGAAAGAGGACAGAGGATAGAGACACGGGTTCAAGTCCCTGCACAACCATTTCCTGGTTTTGTAGGTACACCGGCCGACACGACCTGCAAGTGTCTCGGTGAACCCAGTGCTCTCCCTACAGCCTGGTTACCTTGCAGGATTTTTGGAAGCATAATGTAGGAAAGTGACATAGGATATGTGGTTACCTGTTCTGTACACAAGGACAGATGGGCAGACAGAAAGATGATTGATTGATTGATTGATTGATTGATAGACAGACAGATAGATAGATATAGGTTCATATCGATTAACACAAAGCTATTGCTCATAACCATGAGAGCAATGGTTGAAGCACATAGCAAACTACAAACGAAAAAGAAGAATAAAATCCAGTTTACAAAGTGCAGTAAGCAGCCATAATAAGAAAACAAATCCAATCATTGGCAATAACTTGGATGGAGCTAGAGGGTATTATGCTCAGTCAAATAGTCCAGTCGGAGAAATACATGTACCAAATGATTTAACTCACGTGTGTAGTACGATAACAAAGAAAAACTGAAGGAAGAAACAGCAGCATATACACAGTACCCGAGAGTGGACTAAGAGTTACCAAAGAGAAAAGGGACTGGGTAATGTTTGTTGGAAGGGATTGATAAGGGCGGGGAAAAAGAATGGGGGCATTAGGATTAGCATGAATAATGTGTAGGGTGAAGGGTCATTGGGAGGGCTATACAACACAGAGAAGACAAGTAGTGATTCTAGAGCATCTTACGACACGCTGACGGACAGCGACTGAAACTGGGATTTGGAGAGGACTTGGTGAAGGGGTTAGACTAGTTAACATATTGTTCTGCATGTGATTGTATATTAATGAGAACAAAAAAAATTTCAAAGTGCAGTAAGAGCCTAGCTATCAAATATCAGAATAAAAGTACAGGCTTTCACTGCTCCAATCAAAAGACACAGGGTTAGAAGAACTGATGAAAACTCAAGATCACCTAAGTGCTCCCTTACTGGAGACTCACTTGTGATCCAAGGACACAGACAAACTACAAGCTGAAGGGGCGGGGACAGGTACCCTATACAAGTGAATCTTTGAAACAAAGAAAGAAATGGATTCTGTTTGAGACCCCAGAGACAGTCACTAGAAAATAGTCCTACCTAGCCACCGTGAATTCCTTTTGTTTGGTATCAGCAGTGCCCAGGTATAGATTTAGTGGTACTGCAATGTCCTTCTCATTTTTCTCACATCAACAAATGAATTGCTGTAATAATATGCGTCTGGGCTTTTGAAATCACTGGGTTTTATGATATCCACGATTGTAAAGAAGTAATAACCACATAAAGAGGGAAGTTTGGACACTCAACCAAACACGTCTCTCCACAACACACACTTTGCTCCCAAATGCTCCTGTCTAGAAATAGGTGTTCCTTTTTATTTGTCCCTCCTCCTATCAGTGGTGAACATGCCAATGTCCCTCAAACATGGTGGTGATTAAAGCACCAAGTATACTTTTCTGTCTACAACAGGCCCAGAGGAAGTATAATTGGGGTCTTCAGTGAGGACTTAGTCAATCAATGTGGCTAAATACAGTTAGCAAGCGAGAAGGAGTTTTAAGAGGACAGAGGACAGAGATACGGGTTCAAGTCCCTGCACCACCATTTACTGGTTTTGTAAGCACACGCGGCTGATTCGATCTGCAATTGTCTCAGTGAGCCCAGTTCTCTCCCTACGGCCTAGTGACCTTGCAATGTTTTTGAAAGCATAATGTAGGGAAGTGACATAGTTGATGTAGTTAACTGTTCTGTACATAAGGATAGATGGACAGACAGAAAGAAGATTGTTTCATAGATAGACAGATAGATAGATGACAGATGATCGATAGATTATACACATGATAGAAGACAGGAAGCTAGATAGATGGATAGATAAATAGAGAGGATAGAGAGATAGAAAGAAGAACATATAGAAAGATAGATATACAGACAGACAGAGCGATAGATAGATACAGATACATATCGATTGACACAAAGCTGTTGCTCATAACCAGGAGATGAATGGTGAAATCACATAGCTAAACTACAAACAAAAAGGAAGAATGAAATCCAGTTTACAAAGTGCAGTAAGCAGCCATAAGAAGAAAACAAATCCTACCATTTGCAATGACGTGGATGGAGCTAGACAGTAGTATGTTCAGAAAAATAGGTCAGGCGGAGAAAGACAATATCAAATGATATCACTCATGTGTGGAGTATAACAACAAAGAGAAACTGAAGGAAAAAAACAGCAGGATACTCACAGAACCCGAGAGTTGACTAAAAGTTGCCAAAGGGAAAAGGACTGCACAGGGTGGTTCTGAAGGGAGGGATAAGTGTGGGGAGAAAGATTGGGGGCATTAGGATTACCATGTATATTGCGTGGGGTCGCGCGGGACATGGGGAGTGCTGTACAACACAGAGAAGACTAGTAGAGGTTATATAGCATCTTACTACTCCATGATTGACAGCGACTGTATCGGTGTCTTTGAAGGGGTACTTGCTGAAGGGGTTTAAAACATCCAACTATGCTGATGGACAGCGACTTTAAGAGGTTTTTGCTTGTGGACTTGGATAAGGGGGAGCATAGTAAACATAATGTTCTTCACGTGATTGTAGATTAATGATAACAAAAAAAAATTTTTAAGTGCAATAAGGGCACAGCACTGAATCATCAGAATAAAAGGTCAGGCTCTGAGTGCTGCAAACAAAAGACACAGGGTTAAAAGAACGGATGAAAACTCAAGAAACCTACGTGCTTCCTTACAGGAGACTCACTTGAGATCCAAGGACAAAGACAAACTACAAGCTGAAGGTGTGGGGACAAGTACCCTACACGAGTGAAACTGAAAAACAAACAATCAAACAAATGGATTCTGTTTGAGCCCCCAGAGACAGTCAGTAGGAAATAGCACTATCTGGCCTCCGTGAATTCTTTTTGTTTGTTTTCAGCAAGGCCCAGCCATAGATTTAGTGGTGGAGCAACGTCCTTCTCATTTTCTCTCACCTCAACAACTGGGTTGCTGAAATAATAAGAATCTGGGCCTTTGAAATCTGTGGGTTTTATGATCTTCACGAATGTGAAGTAATAACCACCTAAAGAGGGAAGTTTGGACACTCAAATAAATATGTCACTCCACAATACACTCTTAGCTCCCAACTGCTCCTGTCTAGAAATTGGTGTTCCTTTTAATTTGACCCTCCATCCTATCAGTGGTGTTCACATAGATGTCCTTCAAACATGGTGGTGAGCAAAGCAACAATTTTACGTTTCTGTCGTCCACAGGCCCAGAGGAAGGATACTTGTGTTCTTCAGGGAGCACTTAGTGAATGAATGTGGCTATATACAGACAGGAAGTGAGAAGGAGATGAAAGAGGACAGAGGATAGAGACACGGGTTCAAGTCCCTGCACAACCATTTCCTGGTTTTGTAGGTACACCGGCCGACACGACCTGCAAGTGTCTCGGTGAACCCAGTGCTCTCCCTACAGCCTGGTTACCTTGCAGGATTTTTGGAAGCATAATGTAGGAAAGTGACATAGGATATGTGGTTACCTGTTCTGTACACAAGGACAGATGGGCAGACAGAAAGATGATTGATTGATTGATTGATTGATTGATAGACAGACAGATAGATAGATATAGGTTCATATCGATTAACACAAAGCTATTGCTCATAACCATGAGAGCAATGGTTGAAGCACATAGCAATCCACAAACGAAAAAGAAGAATAAAATCCAGTTTAAAAAGTGCAGTAAGCAGCCATAATAAGAAAACAAATCCAATCATTGGCAATAACTTGGATGGAGCTAGAGGGTATTATGCTCAGTCAAATAGTCCAGTCGGAGAAATACATGTACCAAATGATTTAACTCATGTGTGGAGTACGATAACAAAGAAAAACTGAAGGAAGAAACAGCAGCATATACACAGTACCCGAGAGTGGACTAAGAGTTACCAAAGAGAAAGGGACTGGGTAGTGCTGGTGGGAAGGGATTGATAAGGGCGGGGAAAAAGAATGGGGGCATTAGGATTAGCATGAATAATGTGTAGGGTGAAGGGTCATTGGGAGGGCTATACAACACAGAGAAGACAAGTAGTGATTCTAGAGCATCTTACGACACGCTGACGGACAGCGACTGAAACTGGGATTTGGCGAGGACTTGGTGAAGGGGTTAGACTAGTTAACATATTGTTCTGCATGTGATTGTATATTAATGAGAACAAAAAAATTTCAAAGTGCAGTAAGAGCCTAGCTATCAAATATCAGAATAAAAGTACAGGCTTTCACTGCTCCAATCAAAAGACACAGGGTTAGAAAAACTGATGAAAACTCAAGATCACCTAAGTGCTCCCTTACTGGAGACTCACTTGTGATCCAAGTACACAGACAAACTACAAGCTGAAGGGGCGGGGACAGGTACCCTATACAAGTGAATCTTTGAAACAAAGAAACAAATGGATTCTGTTTGAGACCCCAGAGACAGTCACTAGAAAATAGTCCTACCTAGCCACCGTGAATTCCTTTTGTTTGGTATCAGCAGTTCCCAGGTATAGATTTAGTGGTACTGCAATGTCCTTCTCATTTTTCTCACATCAGCAAATGAATTGCTGTAATAATATGCGTCTGGGCTTTTGAAATCACTGGGTTTTATGATATCCACGATTGTTAAGAAGCAATAACCACATAAAGAGGGAAGTTTGGACACTCAACCAAACACGTCTCTCCACAACACACACTTTGCTCCCAAATGCTCCTGTCTAGAAATAGGTGTTCCTTTTTATTTGTCCCTCCTCCTATCAGTGGTGAACATGCCAATGTCCCTCAAACATGGTGGTGAGTAAAGCACCAAGTATACTTTTCTGTCTACAAAAGGCCCAGAGGAAGTATAATTGGGGTCTTCAGTGAGGACTTAGTCAATGAATGTGGCTAAATACAGTTAGCAAGCGAGAAGGAGGTTTAAGAGGACAGAGGACAGAGATACGGGTTCAAGTCCCTGCACCACCATTTACTGGTTTTGTAAGCACACGCGGCTGATTCGATCTGCAATTGTCTCAGTGAGCCCAGTGCTCTCCCTACGGCCTAGTGACCTTGCAATGTTTTTGAAACCATAAAGTAGGGAAGTGACATAGTTGATGTAGTTAACGGTTCTGTACATAAGGATAGATGGACAGACAGAAAGAAGATTGTTTCATAGATAGACAGATAGATAGATGACAGATGATCGATAGATTATACACATGATAGAAGACAGGAAGCTAGATAGATGGATAGATAAATAGAGAGGATAGAGAGATAGAAAGAAAGATATATAGAAAGATAGATAGATATACAGACAGACAGAGCGATAGATAGATACAGATACATATCGATTGACACAAAGCTGTTGCTCATAACCAGGAGATGAATGGTGAAATCACATAGCTAAACTACAAACAAAAAGGAAGAATGAAATCCAGTTTACAAAGTGCAGTAAGCAGCCATAAGAAGAAAACAAATCCTACCATTTGCAATGACGTGGATGGAGCTAGACAGTAGTATGTTCAGAAAAATAGGTCAGGCGGAGAAAGACAATATCAAATGATATCACTCATGTGTGGAGTATAACAACAAAGAGAAACTGAAGGAAAAAAACAGCAGGATACTCACAGAACCCGAGAGTTGACTAAAAGTTGCCAAAGGGAAAAGGACTGCACAGGGTGGTTCTGAAGGGAGGGATAAGTGTGGGGAGAAAGATTGGGGGCATTAGGATTACCATGTATATTGCGTGGGGTCGCGCGGGACATGGGGAGTGCTGTACAACACAGAGAAGACTAGTAGAGGTTATATAGCATCTTACTAGTCCATGATTGACAGCGACTGTATCGGTGTCTTTGAAGGGGTACTTGCTGAAGGGGTTTAAAGCATCCAACTATGCTGATGGACAGCGACTTTAAGAGGTTTTTGCTGGTGGACTTGGATAAGGGGGAGCATAGTAAACATAATGTTCTTCACGTGATTGTAGATTAATGATAACAAAAAAAATTTTTTAAGTGCAATAAGGGCACAGCACTGAATCATCAGAATAAAAGGTCAGGCTCTGAGTGCTGCAAACAAAAGACACAGGGTTAAAAGAACGGATGAAAACTCAAGAAACCTATGTGCTTCCTTACAGGAGACTCACTTGAGATCCAAGGACAAAGACAAACTACAAGCTGAAGGTGTGGGGACAAGTACCCTACACGAGTGAAACAGAAAAACAAACAATCAAACAAATGGATTCTGTTTGAGCCCCCAGAGACAGTCAGTAGAAAATAGCACTATCTGGCCACCGTGAATTCTTTTTGTTTGTTTTCAGCAAGGCCCAGCCATATATTTAGTGGTGGAGCAACGTCCTTCTCATTTTCTCTCACCTCAACAACTGGGTTGCTGAAATAATAAGAATCTGGGCCTTTGAAATCTGTGGGTTTTATGATCTTCACGAATTTGAAGTAATAACCAACTAAACAGGGAAGTTTGGACACTCAAATAAACATGTCACTCCACAATACACTCTTAGCTCCCAACTGCTCTTGTCTAGAAATTGGTGTTCCTTTTTATTTGACCCTCCATCCTATCAGTGGTGTTCACATAGATGTCCTTCAAACATGGTGGTGAGCAAAGCAACAATTTTACGTTTCTGTCGTCCACAGGCCCAGATGAAGGATACTTGTGTTCTTCAGGGAGCACTTAGTGAATGAATGTGGCTATATACAGACAGGAAGTGAGAAGGAGATGAAAGAGGACAGAGGATAGAGACACGTGTTCAAGACACTGCACAACCATTTCCTGGTTTTGTAGGTACACTCGGCCGACACGACCTGCAAGTGTCTCGGTGAACCCAGTACTCTCCCTACAGCCTAGATACCTTGCAGGATTTTTGGAAGCATAATGTAGGAAAGTGACATAGGATATGTGGTTACCTGTTCTGTACACAAGGACAGATGGGCAGACAGAAAGATGATTGATTGATTGATTGATTGATAGACAGACAGATAGATAGATATAGGTTCATATCGATTAACACAAAGTTTTGCTCATAACCATGAGAGCAATGGTTGAAGCACATAGCAAACTACAAACGAAAAAGAAGAATAAAATCCAGTTTACAAAGTGCAGTAAGCAGCCATAATAAGAAAACAAATCCTATCATTGGCAATAACTTGGATGGAGCTAGAGGGTATTATGCTCAGTCAAACAGTCCAGTCGGAGAAATACATGTACCAAATGATTTAACTCATGTGTGGAGTACGATAACAAAGAAAAACTGAAGGAAGAAACAGCAGCATATACACAGTACCCGAGAGTGGACTAAGAGTTACCAAAGAGAAAGGGACTGGGTAGTGTTTGTGGGAAGGGATTGATAAGGGCGGGGAAAAAGAATGGGGGCATTAGGATTAGCATGAATAATGTGTAGGGTGAAGGGTCATTGGGAGGGCTATACAACACAGAGAAGACAAGTAGTGATTCTAGAGCATCTTACGACACGCTGACAGACAGCGACTGAAACTGGGATTTGGCGAGGACTTGGTGAAGGGGTTAGACTAGTTAACATATTGTTCTGCATGTGATTGTATATTAATGAGAACAAAAAAAATTTCAAAGTGCAGTAAGAGCCTAGCTATCAAATATCAGAATAAAAGTACAGGCTTTCACTGCTCCAATCAAAAGACACAGGGTTAGAAGAACTGATGAAAACTCAAGATCACCTAAGTGCTCCCTTACTGGAGACTCACTTGTGATCCAAGGACACAGACAAACTACAAGCTGAAGGGGCGGGGACAGGTACCCTATACAAGTGAATCTTTGAAACAAAGAAACAAATGGATTCTGTTTGAGACCCCAGAGACAGTCACTAGAAAATAGTCCTACCTAGCCACCGTGAATTCCTTTTGTTTGGTATCAGCAGTGCCCAGGTATAGATTTAGTGGTACTGCAATGTCCTTCTCATTTTTCTCACATCAACAAATGAATTGCTGTAATAATATGCGTCTGGGCTTTTGAAATCACTGGGTTTTATGATATCCACGATTGTAAACAAGTAATAACCACATAAAGAGGGAAGTTTGGACACTCAACCAAACACGTCTCTCCACAACACACACTTTGCTCCCAAATGCTCCTGTCTAGAAATAGGTGTTCCATTTTATTTGTCCCTCCTCCTATCAGTGGTGAACATGCCAATGTCCCTCAAACATGGTGGTGAGTAAAGCACCAAGTATACTTTTCTGTCTACAACAGGCCCAGAGGAAGTATAATTGGGGTCTTCAGTGAGGACTTAGTCAATGAATGTGGCTAAATACATTTAGCAAGCGAGAAGGAGGTTTAAGAGGACAGAGGACAGAGATACGGGTTCAAGTCCCTGCACCACCATTTACTGGTTTTGTAAGCACACGCGGCTGATTCGTTCTGCAATTGTCTCAGTGAGCCCAGTGCTCTCCCTACGGCCTAGTGACCTTGCAATGTTTTTGAAAGCATAATGTAGGGAAGTGACATAGTTGATGTAGTTAACGGTTCTGTACATAAGGATAGATGGACAGACAGAAAGAAGATTGTTTCATAGATAGACAGATAGATAGATGACAGATGATCGATAGATTATACACATGATAGAAGACAGGAAGCTAGATAGATGGATAGATAAATAGAGAGGATAGAGAGATAGAAAGAAGGATATATAGAAAGATAGATAGATATACAGACAGACAGAGCGATAGATAGATACAGATACATATCGATTGACACAAAGCTGTTGCTCATAACCAGGAGATGAATGGTGAAATCACATAGCTAAACTACAAACAAAAAGGAAGAATGAAATCCAGTTTACAAAGTGCAGTAAGCAGCCATAAGAAGAAAACAAATCCTACCATTTGCAATGACGTGGATGGAGCTAGACAGTAGTATGTTCAGAAAAATAGGTCAGGCGGAGAAAGACAATATCAAATGATATCACTCATGTGTGGAGTATAACAACAAAGAGAAACTGAAGGAAAAAAACAGCAGGATACTCACAGAACCCGAGAGTTGACTAAAAGTTGCCAAAGGGAAAAGGACTGCACAGGGTGGTTCTGAAGGGAGGGATAAGTGTGGGGAGAAAGACTGGGGGCATTAGGATTACCATGTATATTGCGTGGGGTCGCGCGGGACATGGGGAGGGCTGTACAACACAGAGAAGACTAGTAGAGGTTATATAGCATCTTACTAGTCCATGATTGACAGCGACTGTATCGGTGTCTTTGAAGGGGTACTTGCTGAAGGGGTTTAAAGCATCCAACTATGCTGATGGACAGCGACTTTAAGAGGTTTTTGCTGGTGGACTTGGATAAGGGGGAGCATAGTAAACATAATGTTCTTCACGTGATTGTAGATTAATGATAACAAAAAAAATTTTTTAAGTGCAATAAGGGCACAGCACTGAATCATCAGAATAAAAGGTCAGGCTCTGAGTGCTGCAAACAAAAGACACAGGGTTAAAAGAACGGATGAAAACTCAAGAAACCTATGTGCTTCCTTACAGGAGACTCAGTTGAGATCCAAGGACAAAGACAAACTACAAGCTGAAGGTGTGGGGACAAGTACCCTACACGAGTGAAACAGAAAAACAAACAATCAAACAAATGGATTCTGTTTGAGCCCCCAGAGACAGTCAGTAGAAAATAGCACTATCTGGCCACCGTGAATTCTTTTTGTTTGTTTTCAGCAAGGCCCAGCCATATATTTAGTGGTGGAGCAACGTCCTTCTCATTTTCTCTCACCTCAACAACTGGGTTGCTGAAATAATAAGAATCTGGGCCTTTGAAATCTGTGGGTTTTATGATCTTCACGAATGTGAAGTAATAACCAACTAAACAGGGAAGTTTGGACACTCAAATAAACATGTCACTCCACAATACACTCTTAGCTCCCAACTGCTCTTGTCTAGAAATTGGTGTTCCTTTTTATTTGACCCTCCATCCTATCAGTGGTGTTCACATAGATGTCCTTCAAACATGGTGGTGAGCAAAGCAACAATTTTACGTTTCTGTCGTCCACAGGCCCAGAGGAAGGATACTTGTGGTCTTCAGGGAGCACTTAGTGAATGAATGTGGCTATATACAGACAGGAAGTGAGAAGGAGATGAAAGAGGACAGAGGATAGAGACACGTGTTCAAGACACTGCAC
This sequence comes from Manis pentadactyla, assembly GCF_030020395.1. Lineage (NCBI taxonomy): Eukaryota > Metazoa > Chordata > Mammalia > Pholidota > Manidae > Manis > Manis pentadactyla. Next base: position 131,103 of record NW_026644672.1, read on the forward strand.
AACCATTTCCTGGTTTTGTAGGTACACCGGCCGACACGACCTGCAAGTGTCTCGGTGAACCCAGTACTCTCCCTACAGCCTAGATACCTTGCAGGATTTTTGGAAGCATAATGTAGGAAAGTGACATAGGATATGTGGTTACCTGTTCTGTACACAAGGACAGATGGGCAGACAGAAAGATGATTGATTGATTGATTGATTGATTGATAGACAGACAGATAGATAGATATAGGTTCATATCGATTAACACAAAGTTTTGCTCATAACCATGAGAGCAATGGTTGAAGCACATAGCAAACTACAAACGAAAAAGAAGAATAAAATCCAGTTTACAAAGTGCAGTAAGCAGCCATAATTAGAAAACAAATCCTATCATTGGCAATAACTTGGATGGAGCTAGAGGGTATTATGCTCAGTCAAACAGTCCAGTCGGAGAAATACATGTACCAAATGATTTAACTCATGTGTGGAGTACTATAACAAAGAAAAACTGAAGGAAGAAACAGCAGCATATACACAGTACCCGAGAGTGGACTAAGAGTTACCAAAGAGAAAGGGACTGGGTAGTGTTTGTGGGAAGGGATTGATAAGGGCGGGGAAAAAGAATGGGGGCATTAGGATTAGCATGAATAATGTGTAGGGTGAAGGGTCATTGGGAGGGCTATACAACACAGAGAAGACAAGTAGTGATTCTAGAGCATCTTACGACACGCTGACGGACAGCGACTGAACCTGGGATTTGGCGAGGACTTGGTGAAGGGGTTAGACTAGTTAACATATTGTTCTGCATGTGATTGTATATTAATGAGAACAAAAAAAATTTCAAAGTGCAGTAAGAGCCTAGCTATCAAATATCAGAATAAAAGTACAGGCTTTCACTGCTCCAATCAAAAGACACAGTGTTAGAAGAACTGATGAAAACTCAAGATCACCTAAGTGCTCCCTTACTGGAGACTCACTTGTGATCCAAGGACACAGACAAACTACAAGCTGAAGGGGCGGGGACAGGTACCCTATACAAGTGAATCTTTGAAACAAAGAAACAAATGGATTCTGTTTGAGACCCCAGAGACAGTCACTAGAAAATAGTCCTACCTAGCCACCGTGAATTCCTTTTGTTTGGTATCAGCAGTGCCCAGGTATAGATTTAGTGGTACTGCAATGTCCTTCTCATTTTTCTCACATCAACAAATGAATTGCTGTAATAATATGCGTCTGGGCTTTTGAAATCACTGGGTTTTATGATATCCACGATTGTAAAGAAGTAATAACCACATAAAGAGGGAAGTTTGGACACTCAACCAAACACGTCTCTCCACAACACACACTTTGCTCCCAAATGCTCCTGTCTAGAAATAGGTGTTCCATTTTATTTGTCCCTCCTTCTATCAGTGGTGAACATGCCAATGTCCCTCAAACATGGTGGTGAGTAAAGCACCAAGTATACTTTTCTGTCTACAACAGGCCCAGAGGAAGTATAATTGGGGTCTTCAGTGAGGACTTAGTCAATGAATGTGGCTAAATACATTTAGCAAGCGAGAAGGAGGTTTAAGAGGACAGAGGACAGAGATACGGGTTCAAGTCCCTGCACCACCATTTACTGGTTTTGTAAGCACACGCGGCTGATTCGTTCTGCAATTGTCTCAGTGAGCCCAGTGCTCTCCCTACGGCCTAGTGACCTTGCAATGTTTTTGAAAGCATAATGTAGGGAAGTGACATAGTTGATGTAGTTAACGGTTCTGTACATAAGGATAGATGGACAGACAGAAAGAAGATTGTTTCATAGATAGACAGATAGATAGATGACAGATGATCGATAGATTATACACATGATAGAAGACAGGAAGCTAGATAGATGGATAGATAAATAGAGAGGATAGAGAGATAGAAAGAAGGATATATAGAAAGATAGATAGATATACAGACAGACAGAGCGATAGATAGATACAGATACATATCGATTGACACAAAGCTGTTGCTCATAACCAGGAGATGAATGGTGAAATCACATAGCTAAACTACAAACAAAAAGGAAGAATGAAATCCAGTTTACAAAGTGCAGTAAGCAGCCATAAGAAGAAAACAAATCCTACCATTTGCAATGACGTGGATGGAGCTAGACAGTAGTATGTTCAGAAAAATAGGTCAGGCGGAGAAAGACAATATCAAATGATATCACTCATGTGTGGAGTATAAAAACAAAGAGAAACTGAAGGAAAAAAACAGCAGGATACTCACAGAACCCGAGAGTTGACTAAAAGTTGCCAAAGGGAAAAGGACTGCACAGGGTGGTTCTGAAGGGAGGGATAAGTGTGGGGAGAAAGATTGGGGGCATTAGGATTACCATGTATATTGCGTGGGGTCACGCGGGACATGGGGAGTGCTGTACAACACAGAGAAGACTAGTAGAGGTTATATAGCATCTTACTACTCCATGATTGACAGCGACTGTATCGGTGTCTTTGAAGGGGTACATGCTGAAGGGGTTTAAAGCATCCAACTATGCTGATGGACAGCGACTTTAAGAGGTTTTTGCTGGTGGACTTGGATAAGGGGGAGCATAGTAAACATAATGTTCTTCACGTGATTGTAGATTAATGATAACAAAAAAAATTTTTTAAGTGCAATAAGGGCACAGCACTGAATCATCAGAATAAAAGGTCAGGCTCTGAGTGCTGCAAACAAAAGACACAGGGTTAAAAGAACGGATGAAAACTCAAGAAACCTACGTGATACCTTACAGGAGACTCACTTGAGATCCAAGGACAAAGACAAACTACAAGCTGAAGGTGTGGGGACAAGTACCCTACACGAGTGAAACTGAAAAACAAACAATCAAACAAATGGATTCTGTTTGAGCCCCCAGAGACAGTCAGTAGGAAATAGCACTATCTGGCCACCGTGAATCCTTTTTGTTTGTTTTCAGCAAGGCCCAGCCATAGATTTAGTGGTAGAGCAACGTCCTTCTCATTATCTCTCAACTCAACAACTGGGTTGCTGAAATAATAAGAATCTGGGCCTTTGAAATCTGTGGGTTTTATGATCTTCACGAATGTGAAGTAATAACCACCTAAAGAGGGAAGTTTGGACACTCAAATAAATATGTCACTCCACAATACACTCTTAGCTCCCAACTGCTCCTGTCTAGAAATTGGTGTTCCTTTTAATTTGACCCTCCATCCTATCAGTGGTGTTCACATAGATGTCCTTCAAACATGGTGGTGAGCAAAGCAACAATTTTACGTTTCTGTCGTCCACAGGCCCAGAGGAAGGATACTTGTGGTCTTCAGGGAGCACTTAGTGAATGAATGTGGCTATATACAGACAGGAAGTGAGAAGGAGATGAAAGAGGACAGAGGATAGAGACACGGGTTCAAGTCCCTGCACAACCATTACCTGGTTTTGTAGGTACACTCGGCCGACACGACCTGCAAGTGTCTCGGTGAACTCAGTTCTCTCCCTACTGCCTAGTTACCTTGCAGGATTTTTGGAAGCATAATGTAGGAAAGTGACATAGGATATGTGGTTACCTGTTCTGTACACAAGGACAGATGGGCAGACAGAAAGATGATTGATTGATTGATTGAATGTTTGATAGACAGACAGATAGATAGATATAGTTCATATCGATTAACACAAAGCTATTGCTCATAACCATGAAAGCAATGGTTGAAGCACATAGCAAACTACAAACGAAAAAGAAGAATAACATCCAGTTTAAAAAGTGCAGTAAGCAGCCATAAGAAGAAAACAAATCCTATCATTGGCAATAACTTGGATGGAGCTAGTGGGTATTATGCTCAGTCAAATAGGCCAGTCGGAGAAATACATGTACCAAATGATTTAACTCATGTGTGGAGTACGATAACAAAGAAAAACTGAAGGAAGAAACAGCAGCATATACACAGTACCAAGAGAGCAAAGTGAAAGGGACTGGGTAGTGTTTGTGGGAAGGGATTGATAAGGGCGGGGAAAAAGAATGGGGGCATTAGGATTAGCATGAATAATGTGTAGGGTGAAGGGTCATTGGGAGGGCTATACAACACAGAGAAGACAAGTAGTGATTCTAGAGCACCTTACGACACGCTGACGGATAGCGACTGAAACTGGGATTTGGCGAGGACTTGGTGAAGGGGTTAGACTAGTTAACATATTGTTCTGCATGTGATTGTATATTAATGAGAACAAAAAAAATTTCAAAGTGCAGTAAGAGCCTAGCTATCAAATATCAGAATAAAAGTACAGGCTTTCACTGCTCCAATCAAAAGACACAGGGTTAGAAGAACTGATGAAAACTCAAGATCACCTAAGTGCTCCCTTACTGGAGACTCACTTGTGATCCAAGGACAAAGACAAACTACAAGCTGAAGGGGCGGGGACAGGTACCCTATACAAGTGAATCTTTGAAACAAAGAAACAAATGGATTCTGTTTGAGACCCCAGAGACAGTCACTAGAAAATAGTCCTACCTAGCCACCGTGAATTCCTTTTGTTTGGTATCAGCAGTGCCCAGGTATAGATTTAGTGGTACTGCAATGTCCTTCTCATTTTTCTCACATCAACAAATGAATTGCTGTAATAATATGCGTCTGGGCTTTTGAAATCACTGGGTTTTATGATATCCACGATTGTAAACAAGTAATAACCACATAAAGAGGGAAGTTTGGACACTCAACCAAACACGTCTCTCCACAACACACACTTTGCTCCCAAATGCTCCTGTCTAGAAATAGGTGTTCCTTTTTATTTGTCCCTCCTCCTAATCAGTGGTGAACATGCCAATGTCTCTCAAACATGGTGGTGAGTAAAGCACCAAGTATACTTTTCTGTCTACAACAGGCCCAGAGGAAGTATAATTGGGGTCTTCAGTGAGGACTTAGTCAATGAATGTGGCTAAATACAGTTAGCAAGCGAGAAGGAGGTTTTAGAGGACAGAGATCAGAGATACGTGTTCAAGTCCCTGCACCACCATTTACTGGTTTTGTAAGCACACGCGGCTGATTCGATCTGCAATTGTCTCAGTGAGCCCAGTGCTCTCCCTACGGCCTAGTGACCTTGCAATGTTTTTGAAAGCATAATGTAGGGAAGTGACATAGTTGATGTAGTTAACTGTCCTGTACATAAGGATAGATGGAAAGACACAAAGAAGATTGTTTCATAGATAGACAGGTAGATAGATGACAGATGATCGATAGTTTATACACATGATAGAAGACAGGAAGCTAGATAGATGGATAGATAAATAGAGAGGATAGATAGAAAGAAGGATATATAGAAAGATAGATAGATATACAGACAGACAGAGCGATAGATAGATACAGATACATATCGATTGACACAAAGCTGTTGCTCATAACCAGGAGATGAATGGTGAAATCACATAGCTAAACTACAAACAAAAGGAAGAATGAAATCCAGTTTACAAAGTGCAGTAAGCAGCCATAAGAAGAAAACAAATCCTACCATTTGCAATGACGTGGATGGAGCTAGACAGTAGTATGTTCAGAAAAATAGGTCAGGCGGAGAAAGACAATATCAAATGATATCACTCATATGTGGAGTATAACAACAAAGAGAAACTGAAGGAAAAAAACAGCAGGATACTCACAGAACCCGAGAGTTGACTAAAAGTTGCCAAAGGGAAAAGGACTGCACAGGGTGGTTCTGAAGGGAGGGATAAGTGTGGGGAGAAAGATTGGGGGCATTAGGATTACCATGTATATTGCGTGGGGTCGCGCGGGACATGGGGAGTGCTGTACAACACAGAGAAGACTAGTAGAGGTTATATAGCATCTTACTACTCCATGATTGACAGCGACTGTATCGGTGTCTTTGAAGGGGTACATGCTGAAGGGGTTTAAAGCATCCAACTATGCTGATGGACAGCGACTTTAAGAGGTTTTTGCTGGTGGACTTGGATAAGGGGGAGCATAGTAAACATAATGTTCTTCACGTGATTGTAGATTAATGATAACAAAAAAAATTTTTTAAGTGCAATAAGGGCACAGCACTGAATCATCAGAATAAAAGGTCAGGCTCTGAGTGCTGCAAACAAAAGACACAGGGTTAAAAGAACGGATGAAAACTCAAGAAACCTATGTGCTTCCTTACAGGAGACTCAGTTGAGATCCAAGGACAAAGACAAACTACAAGCTGAAGGTGTGGGGACAAGTACCCTACACGAGTGAAACAGAAAAACAAACAATCAAACAAATGGATTCTGTTTGAGCCCCCAGAGACAGTCAGTAGAAAATAGCACTATCTGGCCACCGTGAATTCTTTTTGTTTGTTTTCAGCAAGGCCCAGCCATATATTTAGTGGTGGAGCAACGTCCTTCTCATTTTCTCTCACCTCAACAACTGGGTTGCTGAAATAATAAGAATCTGGGCCTTTGAAATCTGTGGGTTTTATGATCTTCACGAATGTGAAGTAATAACCAACTAAACAGGGAAGTTTGGACACTCAAATAAACATGTCACTCCACAATACACTCTTAGCTCCCAACTGCTCTTGTCTAGAAATTGGTGTTCCTTTTTATTTGACCCTCCATCCTATCAGTGGTGTTCACATAGATGTCCTTCAAACATGGTGGTGAGCAAAGCAACAATTTTACGTTTCTGTCGTCCACAGGCCCAGAGGAAGGATACTTGTGGTCTTCAGGGAGCACTTAGTGAATGAATGTGGCTATATACAGACAGGAAGTGAGAAGGAGATGAAAGAGGACAGAGGATAGAGACACGTGTTCAAGACACTGCACAACCATTTCCTGGTTTTGTAGGTACACCGGCCGACACGACCTGCAAGTGTCTCGGTGAACCCAGTACTCTCCCTACAGCCTAGATACCTTGCAGGATTTTTGGAAGCATAATGTAGGAAAGTGACATAGGATATGTGGTTACCTGTTCTGTACACAAGGACAGATGGGCAGACAGAAAGATGATTGATTGATTGATTGATTGATTGATAGACAGACAGATAGATAGATATAGGTTCATATCGATTAACACAAAGTTTTGCTCATAACCATGAGAGCAATGGTTGAAGCACATAGCAAACTACAAACGAAAAAGAAGAATAAAATCCAGTTTACAAAGTGCAGTAAGCAGCCATAATTAGAAAACAAATCCTATCATTGGCAATAACTTGGATGGAGCTAGAGGGTATTATGCTCAGTCAAACAGTCCAGTCGGAGAAATACATGTACCAAATGATTTAACTCATGTGTGGAGTACTATAACAAAGAAAAACTGAAGGAAGAAACAGCAGCATATACACAGTACCCGAGAGTGGACTAAGAGTTACCAAAGAGAAAGGGACTGGGTAGTGTTTGTGGGAAGGGATTGATAAGGGCGGGGAAAAAGAATGGGGGCATTAGGATTAGCATGAATAATGTGTAGGGTGAAGGGTCATTGGGAGGGCTATACAACACAGAGAAGACAAGTAGTGATTCTAGAGCATCTTACGACACGCTGACGGACAGCGACTGAACCTGGGATTTGGCGAGGACTTGGTGAAGGGGTTAGACTAGTTAACATATTGTTCTGCATGTGATTGTATATTAATGAGAACAAAAAAAATTTCAAAGTGCAGTAAGAGCCTAGCTATCAAATATCAGAATAAAAGTACAGGCTTTCACTGCTCCAATCAAAAGACACAGTGTTAGAAGAACTGATGAAAACTCAAGATCACCTAAGTGCTCCCTTACTGGAGACTCACTTGTGATCCAAGGACACAGACAAACTACAAGCTGAAGGGGCGGGGACAGGTACCCTATACAAGTGAATCTTTGAAACAAAGAAACAAATGGATTCTGTTTGAGACCCCAGAGACAGTCACTAGAAAATAGTCCTACCTAGCCACCGTGAATTCCTTTTGTTTGGTATCAGCAGTGCCCAGGTATAGATTTAGTGGTACTGCAATGTCCTTCTCATTTTTCTCACATCAACAAATGAATTGCTGTAATAATATGCGTCTGGGCTTTTGAAATCACTGGGTTTTATGATATCCACGATTGTAAAGAAGTAATAACCACATAAAGAGGGAAGTTTGGACACTCAACCAAACACGTCTCTCCACAACACACACTTTGCTCCCAAATGCTCCTGTCTAGAAATAGGTGTTCCATTTTATTTGTCCCTCCTTCTATCAGTGGTGAACATGCCAATGTCCCTCAAACATGGTGGTGAGTAAAGCACCAAGTATACTTTTCTGTCTACAACAGGCCCAGAGGAAGTATAATTGGGGTCTTCAGTGAGGACTTAGTCAATGAATGTGGCTAAATACATTTAGCAAGCGAGAAGGAGGTTTAAGAGGACAGAGGACAGAGATACGGGTTCAAGTCCCTGCACCACCATTTACTGGTTTTGTAAGCACACGCGGCTGATTCGTTCTGCAATTGTCTCAGTGAGCCCAGTGCTCTCCCTACGGCCTAGTGACCTTGCAATGTTTTTGAAAGCATAATGTAGGGAAGTGACATAGTTGATGTAGTTAACGGTTCTGTACATAAGGATAGATGGACAGACAGAAAGAAGATTGTTTCATAGATAGACAGATAGATAGATGACAGATGATCGATAGATTATACACATGATAGAAGACAGGAAGCTAGATAGATGGATAGATAAATAGAGAGGATAGAGAGATAGAAAGAAGGATATATAGAAAGATAGATAGATATACAGACAGACAGAGCGATAGATAGATACAGATACATATCGATTGACACAAAGCTGTTGCTCATAACCAGGAGATGAATGGTGAAATCACATAGCTAAACTACAAACAAAAAGGAAGAATGAAATCCAGTTTACAAAGTGCAGTAAGCAGCCATAAGAAGAAAACAAATCCTACCATTTGCAATGACGTGGATGGAGCTAGACAGTAGTATGTTCAGAAAAATAGGTCAGGCGGAGAAAGACAATATCAAATGATATCACTCATGTGTGGAGTATAAAAACAAAGAGAAACTGAAGGAAAAAAACAGCAGGATACTCACAGAACCCGAGAGTTGACTAAAAGTTGCCAAAGGGAAAAGGACTGCACAGGGTGGTTCTGAAGGGAGGGATAAGTGTGGGGAGAAAGATTGGGGGCATTAGGATTACCATGTATATTGCGTGGGGTCACGCGGGACATGGGGAGTGCTGTACAACACAGAGAAGACTAGTAGAGGTTATATAGCATCTTACTACTCCATGATTGACAGCGACTGTATCGGTGTCTTTGAAGGGGTACATGCTGAAGGGGTTTAAAGCATCCAACTATGCTGATGGACAGCGACTTTAAGAGGTTTTTGCTGGTGGACTTGGATAAGGGGGAGCATAGTAAACATAATGTTCTTCACGTGATTGTAGATTAATGATAACAAAAAAAATTTTTTAAGTGCAATAAGGGCACAGCACTGAATCATCAGAATAAAAGGTCAGGCTCTGAGTGCTGCAAACAAAAGACACAGGGTTAAAAGAACGGATGAAAACTCAAGAAACCTACGTGATACCTTACAGGAGACTCACTTGAGATCCAAGGACAAAGACAAACTACAAGCTGAAGGTGTGGGGACAAGTACCCTACACGAGTGAAACTGAAAAACAAACAATCAAACAAATGGATTCTGTTTGAGCAACCAGAGACAGTCAGTAGAAAATAGCACTATCTGGCCACCGTGAATTCTTTTTGTTTGTTTTCAGCAAGGCCCAGCCATAGATTTAGTGGTAGAGCAACGTCCTTCTCATTATCTCTCAACTCAACAACTGGGTTGCTGAAATAATAAGAATCTGGGCCTTTGAAATCTGTGGGTTTTATGATCTTCACGAATGTGAAGTAATAACCACCTAAAGAGGGAAGTTTGGACACTCAAATAAATATGTCACTCCACAATACACTCTTAGCTCCCAACTGCTCCTGTCTAGAAATTGGTGTTCCTTTTAATTTGACCCTCCATCCTATCAGTGGTGTTCACATAGATGTCCTTCAAACATGGTGGTGAGCAAAGCAACAATTTTACGTTTCTGTCGTCCACAGGCCCAGAGGAAGGATACTTGTGGTCTTCAGGGAGCACTTAGTGAATGAATGTGGCTATATACAGACAGGAAGTGAGAAGGAGATGAAAGAGGACAGAGGATAGAGACACGGGTTCAAGTCCCTGCACAACCATTACCTGGTTTTGTAGGTACACTCGGCCGACACGACCTGCAAGTGTCTCGGTGAACTCAGTTCTCTCCCTACTGCCTAGTTACCTTGCAGGATTTTTGGAAGCATAATGTAGGAAAGTGACATAGGATATGTGGTTACCTGTTCTGTACACAAGGACAGATGGGCAGACAGAAAGATGATTGATTGATTGATTGAATGTTTGATAGACAGACAGATAGATAGATATAGTTCATATCGATTAACACAAAGCTATTGCTCATAACCATGAAAGCAATGGTTGAAGCACATAGCAAACTACAAACGAAAAAGAAGAATAACATCCAGTTTAAAAAGTGCAGTAAGCAGCCATAAGAAGAAAACAAATCCTATCATTGGCAATAACTTGGATGGAGCTAGTGGGTATTATGCTCAGTCAAATAGGCCAGTCGGAGAAATACATGTACCAAATGATTTAACTCATGTGTGGAGTACGATAACAAAGAAAAACTGAAGGAAGAAACAGCAGCATATACACAGTACCAAGAGAGCAAAGTGAAAGGGACTGGGTAGTGTTTGTGGGAAGGGATTGATAAGGGCGGGGAAAAAGAATGGGGGCATTAGGATTAGCATGAATAATGTGTAGGGTGAAGGGTCATTGGGAGGGCTATACAACACAGAGAAGACAAGTAGTGATTCTAGAGCACCTTACGACACGCTGACGGATAGCGACTGAAACTGGGATTTGGCGAGGACTTGGTGAAGGGGTTAGACTAGTTAACATATTGTTCTGCATGTGATTGTATATTAATGAGAACAAAAAAAATTTCAAAGTGCAGTAAGAGCCTAGCTATCAAATATCAGAATAAAAGTACAGGCTTTCACTGCTCCAATCAAAAGACACAGGGTTAGAAGAACTGATGAAAACTCAAGATCACCTAAGTGCTCCCTTACTGGAGACTCACTTGTGATCCAAGGACAAAGACAAACTACAAGCTGAAGGGGCGGGGACAGGTACCCTATACAAGTGAATCTTTGAAACAAAGAAACAAATGGATTCTGTTTGAGACCCCAGAGACAGTCACTAGAAAATAGTCCTACCTAGCCACCGTGAATTCCTTTTGTTTGGTATCAGCAGTGCCCAGGTATAGATTTAGTGGTACTGCAATGTCCTTCTCATTTTTCTCACATCAACAAATGAATTGCTGTAATAATATGCGTCTGGGCTTTTGAAATCACTGGGTTTTATGATATCCACGATTGTAAACAAGTAATAACCACATAAAGAGGGAAGTTTGGACACTCAACCAAACACGTCTCTCCACAACACACACTTTGCTCCCAAATGCTCCTGTCTAGAAATAGGTGTTCCTTTTTATTTGTCCCTCCTCCTAATCAGTGGTGAACATGCCAATGTCTCTCAAACATGGTGGTGAGTAAAGCACCAAGTATACTTTTCTGTCTACAACAGGCCCAGAGGAAGTATAATTGGGGTCTTCAGTGAGGACTTAGTCAATGAATGTGGCTAAATACAGTTAGCAAGCGAGAAGGAGGTTTTAGAGGACAGAGATCAGAGATACGTGTTCAAGTCCCTGCACCACCATTTACTGGTTTTGTAAGCACACGCGGCTGATTCGATCTGCAATTGTCTCAGTGAGCCCAGTGCTCTCCCTACGGCCTAGTGACCTTGCAATGTTTTTGAAAGCATAATGTAGGGAAGTGACATAGTTGATGTAGTTAACTGTCCTGTACATAAGGATAGATGGAAAGACACAAAGAAGATTGTTTCATAGATAGACAGGTAGATAGATGACAGATGATCGATAGTTTATACACATGATAGAAGACAGGAAGCTAGATAGATGGATAGATAAATAGAGAGGATAGATAGAAAGAAGGATATATAGAAAGATAGATAGATATACAGACAGACAGAGCGATAGATAGATACAGATACATATCGATTGACACAAAGCTGTTGCTCATAACCAGGAGATGAATGGTGAAATCACATAGCTAAACTACAAACAAAAGGAAGAATGAAATCCAGTTTACAAAGTGCAGTAAGCAGCCATAAGAAGAAAACAAATCCTACCATTTGCAATGACGTGGATGGAGCTAGACAGTAGTATGTTCAGAAAAATAGGTCAGGCGGAGAAAGACAATATCAAATGATATCACTCATATGTGGAGTATAACAACAAAGAGAAACTGAAGGAAAAAAACAGCAGGATACTCACAGAACCCGAGAGTTGACTAAAAGTTGCCAAAGGGAAAAGGACTGCACAGGGTGGTTCTGAAGGGAGGGATAAGTGTGGGGAGAAAGATTGGGGGCATTAGGATTACCATGTATATTGCGTGGGGTCGCGCGGGACATGGGGAGTGCTGTACAACACAGAGAAGACTAGTAGAGGTTATATAGCATCTTACTACTCCATGATTGACAGCGACTGTATCGGTGTCTTTGAAGGGGTACATGCTGAAGGGGTTTAAAGCATCCAACTATGCTGATGGACAGCGACTTTAAGAGGTTTTTGCTGGTGGACTTGGATAAGGGGGAGCATAGTAAACATAATGTTCTTCACGTGATTGTAGATTAATGATAACAAAAAAAATTTTTTAAGTGCAATAAGGGCACAGCACTGAATCATCAGAATAAAAGGTCAGGCTCTGAGTGCTGCAAACAAAAGACACAGGGTTAAAAGAACGGATGAAAACTCAAGAAACCTACGTGCTACCTTACAGGAGACTCACTTGAGATCCAAGGACAAAGACAAACTACAAGCTGAAGGTGTGGGGACAAGTACCCTACACGAGTGAAACTGAAAAACAAACAATCAAACAAATGGATTCTGTTTGAGCAACCAGAGACAGTCAGTAGAAAATAGCACTATCTGGCCACCGTGAATTCTTTTTGTTTGTTTTCAGCAAGGCCCAGCCATAGATTTAGTGGTGGAGCAACGTCCTTCTCATTATCTCTCACCTCAACAACTGGGTTGCTGAAAAAATAAGAATCTGGCCTTTGAAATCTGTGGGTTTTATGATCTTCACGAATGTGAAGTAATAACCACCTAAAGAGGGAAGTTTGGACACTCAAATAAATATGTCACTCCACAATACACTCTTAGCTCCCAACTGCTCCTGTCTAGAAATTGGGGTTCCTTTTTATTTGACCCTCCATCCTATCAGTGGTGTTCACATAGATGTCCTTCAAACATGGTGGTGAGCAAAGCAACAATTTTACGTTTCTGTCGTCCACAGGCCCAGAGGAAGGATACTTGTGGTCTTCAGGGAGCACTTAGTGAATGAATGTGGCTATATACAGACAGGAAGTGAGAAGGAGATGAAAGAGGACAGAGGATAGAGACACGGGTTCAAGTCCCTGCACAACCATTACCTGGTTTTGTAGGTACACTCGGCCGACACGACCTGCAAGTGTCTCGGTGAACCCAGTTCTCTCCCTACAGCCTAGTTACCTTGCAGGATTTTTGGAAGCATAATGTAGGAAAGTGACATAGGATATGTGGTTACCTGTTCTGTACACAAGGACAGATGGGCAGACAGAAAGATTGTTTGATTGATTGATTGAATGTTTGATAGACAGACAGATAGATAGATATAGTTCATATCGATTAACACAAAGCTATTGCTCATAACCATGAAAGCAATGGTTGAAGCACATAGCAAACTACAAACGAAAAAGAAGAATAACATCCAGTTTAAAAAGTGCAGTAAGCAGCCATAAGAAGAAAACAAATCCTATCATTGGCAATAACTTGGATGGAGCTAGAGGGTATTATGCTCAGTCAAATAGGCCAGTCGGAGAAATACATGTACCAAATGATTTAACTCATGTGTGGAGTACGATAACAAAGAAAAACTGAAGGAAGAAACAGTAGCATATACACAGTACCCGAGATAGGACTAAGAGTTACCAAAGAGAAAGGGACTGGGTAGCGTTTGTGGGAAGGGATTGATAAGGGCGGGAAAAAAGAATGGGGGCATTAGGATTAGCACGAATAATGTGTAGGTTGAAGGGTCATTGGGAGGGCTATACAACACAGAGAAGACAAGTAGTGATTCTAGGGCATTTTACGACACGCTGACGGACAGTGACTGAAACTGGGATTTGTCGAGGACTTGGTGAAGGGGTTAGACTAGTTAACATATTGTTCTGCATGTGATTGTATATTAATGAGAACAAAAAAAATTTCAAAGTGCAGTAAGAGCCTAGCTATCAAATATCAGTATAAAACTACAGGCTTTCACTGCTCCAATCAAAAGACACAGGGTTAGAAGAACTGATGAAAACTCAAGATCAACTAAGTGCTCCCTTACTGGAGACTCACTTGTGATCCAAGGACACAGACAAACTACAAGCTGAAGGGGCGGGGACAGGTACCCTATACAAGTGAATCTTTGAAACAAAGAAACAAATGGATTCTGTTTGAGACCCCAGAGACAGTCACTAGAAAATAGTCCTACCTAGCCACCGTGAATTCCTTTTGTTTGGTATCAGCAGTGCCCAGGTATAGATTTAGTGGTACTGCAATGTCCTTCTCATTTTTCTCACATCAACAAATGAATTGCTGTAATAATATGCGTCTGGGCTTTTGAAATCACTGGGTTTTATGATATCCACGATTGTAAAGAAGTAATAACCACATAAAGAGGGAAGTTTGGACACTCAACCAAACACGTCTCTCCACAACACACACTTTGCTCCCAAATGCTCCTGTCTAGAAATAGGTGTTCCTTTTTATTTGTCCCTCCTCCTATCAGTGGTGAACATGCCAATGTCCCTCAAACATGGTGGTGAGTAAAGCACCAAGTATACTTTTCTGTCTACAACAGGCCCAGAGGAAGTATAATTGGGGTCTTCAGTGAGGACTTAGTCAATTAATGTGGCTAAATACAGTTAGCAAGCGAGAAGGAGGTTTAAGAGGACAGAGGACAGAGATACGGGATCAAGTCCCTGCACCACCATTTACTGGTTTTGTAAGCACACGCGGCTGATTCGATCTGCAATTGTCTCAGTGAGCCCAGTGCTCTCCCTACGGCCTAGTGACCTTGCAATGTTTTTGAAAGCATAATGTAGGGAAGTGACATAGTTGATGTAGTAAACTGTTCTGTACATATGGATAGATGGACAGACAGAAAGAAGATTGTTTCATAGATAGACAGATAGATAGATGACAGATGATCGATAGTTTATACACATGATAGAAGACAGGAAGCTAGATAGATGGATAGATAAATAGAGAGGATAGAGAGATAGAAAGAAGGATATATAGAAAGATAGATAGATATACAGACAGACAGAGCGATAGATAGATACAGATACATATCGATTGACACAAAGCTGTTGCTCATAACCAGGAGATGAATGGTGAAATCACATAGCTAAACTACAAACAAAAAGGAAGAATGAAATCCAGTTTACAAAGTGCAGTAAGCAGCCATAAGAAGAAAACAAATCCTACCATTTGCAATGACGTGGATGGAGCTAGACAGTAGTATGTTCAGAAAAATAGGTCAGGCGGAGAAAGACAATATCAAATGATATCACTCATGTGTGGAGTATAACAACAAAGAGAAACTGAAGGAAAAAAACAGCAGGATACTCACAGAACCCGAGAGTTGACTAAAAGTTGCCAAAGGGAAAAGGACTGCACAGGGTGGTTCTGAAGGGAGGGATAAGTGTGGGGAGAAAGATTGGGGGCATTAGGATTACCATGTATATTGCGTGGGGTCGCGCGGGACATGGGGAGTGCTGTACAACACAGAGAAGACTAGTAGAGGTTATATAGCATCTTACTACTCCATGATTGACAGCGACTGTATCGGTGTCTTTGAAGGGGTACATGCTGAAGGTGTTTAAAGCATCCAACTATGCTGATGGACAGCGACTTTAAGAGGTTTTTGCTGGTGGACTTGGATAAGGGGGAGCATAGTAAACATAATGTTCTTCACGTGATTGTAGATTAATGATAACAAAAAAAATTATTTAAGTGCAATAAGGGCACAGCACTGAATCATCAGAATAAAAGGTCAGGCTCTGAGTGCTGCAAACAAAAGACACAGGGTTAAAAGAACGGATGAAAACTCAAGAAACCTACGTGCTACCTTACAGGAGACTCACTTGAGATCCAAGGACAAAGACAAACTACAAGCTGAAGGTGTGGGGACAAGTACCCTACACGAGTGAAACTGAAAAACAAACAATCAAACAAATGGATTCTGTTTGAGCAACCAGAGACAGTCAGTAGAAAATAGCACTATCTGGCCACCGTGAATTCTTTTTGTTTTTTTTCAGCAAGGCCCAGCCATAGATTTAGTGGTGGAGCAACGTCCTTCTCATTATCTCTCACCTCAACAACTGGGTTGCTGAAATAATAAGAATCTGGGCCTTTGAAATCTGTGGGTTTTATGATCTTCACGAATGTGAAGTAATAACCACCTAAAGAGGGAAGTTTGGACACTCAAATAAATATGTCACTCCACAATACACTCTTAGCTCCCAACTGCTCCTGTCTAGAAATTGGTGTTCCTTTTTATTTGACCCTCCATCCTATCAGTGGTGTTCACATAGATGTCCTTCAAACATGGTGGTGAGCAAAGCAACAATTTTACGTTTCTGTCGTCCACAGGCCCAGAGGAAGGATACTTGTGGTCTTCAGGGAGCACTTAGTGAATGAATGTGGCTATATACAGACAGGAAGTGAGAAGGAGATGAAAGAGGACAGAGGATAGAGACACGGGTTCAAGTCCCTGCAGAACCATTACCTGGTTTTGTAGGTACACTCGGCCGACACGACCTGCAAGTGTCTCGGTGAACCCAGTTCTCTCCCTACAGCCTAGTTACCTTGCAGGATTTTTGGAAGCATAATGTAGGAAAGTGACATAGGATATGTGGTTACCTGTTCTGTACACAAGGACAGATGGGCAGACAGAAAGATGATTGATTGATTGATTGAATGTTTGATAGACAGACAGATAGATAGATATAGTTCATATCGATTAACACAAAGCTATTGCTCATAACCATGAGAGCAATGGTTGAAGCACATAGCAAACTACAAACGAAAAAGAAGAATAACATCCAGTTTAAAAAGTGCAGTAAGCAGCCATAAGAAGAAAACAAATCCTATCATTGGCAATAACTTGGATGGAGCTAGAGGGTATTATGCTCAGTCAAATAGGCCAGTCGGAGAAATACATGTACCAAATGATTTAACTCATGTGTGGAGTACGATAACAAAGAAAAACTGAAGGAAGAAACAGCAGCATATACACAGTACCCGAGAGTGGACTAAGAGTTACCAAAGAGAAAGGGACTGGGTAGCGTTTGTGGGAAGGGATTGATAAGGGCGGGAAAAAAGAATGGGGGCATTAGGATTAGCATGAATAATGTGTAGGTTGAAGGGTCATTGGGAGGGCTATACAACACAGAGAAGACAAGTAGTGATTCTAGGGCATTTTACGACACGCTGACGGACAGTGACTGAAACTGGGATTTGGCGAGGACTTGGTGAAGGGGTTAGACTAGTTAACATATTGTTCTGCATGTGATTGTATATTAATGAGAACAAAAAAAATTTCAAAGTGCAGTAAGAGCCTAGCTATCAAATATCAGTATAAAATTACAGGCTTTCACTGCTCCAATCAAAAGACACAGGGTTAGAAGAACTGATGAAAACTCAAGATCACCTAAGTGCTCCCTTACTGAAGACTCACTTGTGATCCAAGGACACAGACAAACTACAAGCTGAAGGGGCGGGGACAGGTACCCTATACAAGTGAATCTTTGAAACAAAGAAAGAAATGGATTCTGTTTGAGACCCCAGAGACAGTCACTAGAAAATAGTCCTACCTAGCCACCGTGAATTCCTTTTGTTTGGTATCAGCAGTGCCCAGGTATAGATTTAGTGGTACTGCAATGTCCTTCTCATTTTTCTCACATCAACAAATGAATTGCTGTAATAATATGCGTCTGGGCTTTTGAAATCACTGGGTTTTATGATATCCACGATTGTAAAGAAGTAATAACCACATAAAGAGGGAAGTTTGGACACTCAACCAAACACGTCTCTCCACAACACACACTTTGCTCCCAAATGCTCCTGTCTAGAAATAGGTGTTCCTTTTTATTTGTCCCTCCTCCTATCAGTGGTGAACATGCCAATGTCCCTCAAACATGGTGGTGAGTAAAGCACCAAGTATACTTTTCTGTCTACAACAGGCCCAGAGGAAGTATAATTGGGGTCTTCAGTGAGGACTTAGTCAATGAATGTGGCTAAATACAGTTAGCAAGCGAGAAGGAGGTTTAAGAGGACAGAGGACAGAGATACGGGTTCAAGTCCCTGCACCACCATTTACTGGTTTTGTAAGCACACGCGGCTGATTCGTTCTGCAATTGTCTCAGTGAGCCCAGTGCTCTCCCTACGGCCTAGTGACCTTGCAATGTTTTTGAAAGCATAATGTAGGGAAGTGACATAGTTGATGTAGTTAACTGTTCTGTACATAAGGATAGATGGACAGACAGAAAGAAGATTGTTTCATAGATAGACAGATAGATAGATGACAGATGATCGATAGATTATACACATGATAGAAGACAGGAAGCTAGAAAGATGGATAGATAAATAGAGAGGATAGAGAGATAGAAAGAAGGATATATAGAAAGATAGATAGATATACAGACAGACAGAGCGAAAGATAGATACAGATACATATCGATTGACACAAAGCTGTTGCTCATAACCAGGAGATGAATGGTGAAATCACATAGCTAAACTACAAACAAAAAGGAAGAATGAAATCCAGTTTACAAAGTGCAGTAAGCAGCCATAAGAAGAAAACAAATCCTACCATTTGCAATGACGTGGATGGAGCTAGACAGTAGTATGTTCAGAAAAATAGGTCAGGCGGAGAAAGACAATATCAAATGATATCACTCATGTGTGGAGTATAACAACAAAGAGAAACTGAAGGAAAAAAACAGCAGGATACTCACAGAACCCGAGAGTTGACTAAAAGTTGCCAAAGGGAAAAGGAGTGCAAAGGGTGGTTCTGAAGGGAGGGATAAGTGTGGGGAGAAAGATTGGGGGCATTAGGATTACCATGTATATTGCGTGGGGTCGCGCGGGACATGGGGAGTGCTGTACAACACAGAGAAGACTAGTAGAGGTTATATAGCATCTTACTACTCCATGATTGACAGCGACTGTATCGGTGTCTTTGAAGGGGTACATGCTGAAGGGGTTTAAAGCATCCAACTATGCTGATGGACAGCGACTTTAAGAGGTTTTTGCTGGTGGACTTGGATAAGGGGGAGCATAGTAAACATAATGTTCTTCACGTGATTGTAGATTAATGATAACAAAAAAAACTTTTTAAGTGCAATAAGGGCACAGCACTGAATCATCAGAATAAAAGGTCAGGCTCTGAGTGCTGCAAACAAAAGACACAGGGTTAAAAGAACGGATGAAAACTCAAGAAACCTACGTGCTTCCTTACAGGAGACTCACTTGAGATCCAAGGACAAAGACAAACTACAAGCTGAAGGTGTGGGGACAAGTACCCTACACGAGTGAAACTGAAAAACAAACAATCAAACAAATGGATTCTGTTTGAGCCCCCAGAGACAGTCAGTAGAAAATAGCACTATCTGGCCACCATGAATTCTTTTTGTTTGTTTTCAGCAAGGCCCAGCCATAGATTTGGTGGTGGAGCAACGTCCTTCTCATTTTCTCTCACCTCAACAACTGGGTTGCTGAAATAATAAGAATCTGGGCCTTTGAAATCTGTGGGTTTTATGATCTTCACGAATGTGAAGTAATAACCACCTAAAGAGGGAAGTTTGGACACTCAAATAAATATGTCACTCCACAATACACTCTTAGCTCCCAACTGCTCCTGTCTAGAAATTGGTGTTCCTTTTAATTTGACCCTCCATCCTATCAGTGGTGTTCACATAGATGTCCTTCAAACATGGTGGTGAGCAAAGCAACAATTTTACGTTTCTGTCGTCCACAGGCCCAGAGGAAGGATACTTGTGGTCTTCAGGGAGCACTTAGTGAATGAATGTGGCTATATACAGACAGGAAGTGAGAAGGAGATGAAAGAGGACAGAGGATAGAGACACGGGTTCAAGTCCCTGCACAACCATTTCCTGGTTTTGTAGGTACACTCGGCCGACACGACCTGCAAGTGTCTCGGTGAACCCAGTACTCTCCCTACAGCCTAGTTACCTTGCAGGATTTTTGGAAGCATAATGTAGGAAAGTGACATAGGATATGTGGTTACCTGTTCTGTACACAAGGACAGATGGGCAGACAGAAAGATGATTGATTGATTGATTGATTGATTGATAGACAGACAGATAGATAGATATAGGTTCATATCGATTAACACAAAGCTATTGCTCATAACCATGAGAGCAATGGTTGAAGCACATAGCAAACTACAAACGAAAAAGAAGAATAAAATCCAGTTTAAAAAGTGCAGTAAGCAGCCATAAGAAGAAAACAAATCCTATCATTGGCAATAACTTGGATGGAGCTAGAGGGTATTATGCTCAGTCAAATAGTCCAGTCGGAGAAATACATGTACCAAATGATTTAACTCATGTGTGGAGTACGATAACAAAGAAAAACTGAAGGAAGAAACAGCAGCATATACACAGTACCCGAGAGTGGACTAAGAGTTACCAAAGAGAAAGGGACTGGGTAGTGTTTGTGGGAAGGGATTGATAAGGGTGGGGAAAAAGAATGGGGGCATTAGGATTAGCATGAATAATGTGTAGGGTGAAGGGTCATTGGGAGGGCTATACAACACAGAGAAGACAAGTAGTGATTCTAGAGCATCTTACGACACGCTGACGGACAGCGACTGAAACTGGGATTTGGCGAGGACTTGGTGAAGGGGTTAGACTAGTTAACATATTGTTCTGCATGTGATTGTATATTAATGAGAACAAAAAAAATTTCAAAGTGCAGTAAGTGCCTAGCTATCAAATATCAGAATCAAAGTACAGGCTTTCACTCTCCAATCAAAAGACACAGGGTTAGAAGAACTGATGAAAACTCAAGATCACCTAAGTGCTCCCTTACTGGAGACTCACTTGTGATCCAAGGACACAGACAAACTACAAGCTGAAGGGGCGGGGACAGGTACCCTATACAAGTGAATCTTTGAAACAAAGAAACAAATGGATTCTGTTTGAGACCCCAGAGACATTCACTGGAAAATAGTCCTACCTAGCCACAGTGAATTCCTTTTGTTTGGTATCAGCAGTGCCCAGGTATAGATTTAGTGGTACTGCAATGTCCTTCTCATTTTTCTCACATCAACAAATGAATTGCTGTAATAATATGCGTCTGGGCTTTTGAAATCACTGGGTTTTATGATATCCACGATTGTAAAGAAGTAATAACCACATAAAGAGGGAAGTTTGGACACTCAACCAAACACGTCTCTCCACAACACACACTTTGCTCCCAAATGCTCCTGTCTAGAAATAGGTGTTCCTTTTTATTTGTCCCTCCTCCTCTCAGTGGTGAACATGCCAATGTCCCTCAAACATGGTGGTGAGTAAAGCACCAAGTATACTTTTCTGTCTACAACAGGCCCAGAGGAAGTATAATTGGGGTCTTCAGTGAGGACTTAGTCAATGAATGTGGCTAAATACAGTTAGCAAGCGAGAAGGAGGTTTAAGAGGACAGAGGACAGAGATACGGGTTCAAGTCCCTGCACCACCATTTACTGGTTTTGTAAGCACACGCGGCTGATTCGTTCTGCAATTGTCTCAGTGAGCCCAGTGCTCTCCCTACGGCCTAGTGACCTTGCAATGTTTTTGAAAGCATAATGTAGGGAAGTGACATAGTTGATGTAGTTAACTGTTCTGTACATAAGGATAGATGGACAGACAGAAAGAAGATTGTTTCATAGATAGACAGATAGATAGATGACAGATGATCGATAGATTATACACATGATAGAAGACAGGAAGCTAGATAGATGGATAGATAAATAGAGAGGATAGAGAGATAGAAAGAAGGATATATAGAAAGATAGATAGATATACAGACAGACAGAGCGATAGATAGATACAGATACATATCGATTGACACAAAGCTGTTGCTCATAACCAGGAGATGAATGGTGAAATCACATAGCTAAACTACAAACAAAAAGGAAGAATGAAATCCAGTTTACAAAGTGCAGTAAGCAGCCATAAGAAGAAAACAAATCCTACCATTTGCAATGACGTGGATGGAGCTAGACAGTAGTATGTTCAGAAAAATAGGTCAGGCGGAGAAAGACAATATCAAATGATATCACTCATGTGTGGAGTATAACAACAAAGAGAAACTGAAGGAAAAAAACAGCAGGATACTCACAGAACCCGAGAGTTGACTAAAAGTTGCCAAAGGGAAAAGGACTGCACAGGGTGGTTCTGAAGGGAGGGATAAGTGTGGGGAGAAAGATTGGGGGCATTAGGATTACCATGTATATTGCGTGGGGTCGCGCGGGACATGGGGAGTGCTGTACAACACAGAGAAGACTAGTAGAGGTTATATAGCATCTTACTACTCCATGATTGACAGCGACTGTATCGGTGTCTTTGAAGGGGTACATGCTGAAGGGGTTTAAAGCATCCAACTATGCTGATGGACAGCGACTTTAAGAGGTTTTTGCTGGTGGACTTGGATAAGGGGGAGCATAGTAAACATAATGTTCTTCACGTGATTGTAGATTAATGATAACAAAAAAAACTTTTTAAGTGCAATAAGGGCACAGCACTGAATCATCAGAATAAAAGGTCAGGCTCTGAGTGCTGCAAACAAAAGACACAGGGTTAAAAGAACGGATGAAAACTCAAGAAACCTACGTGCTTCCTTACAGGAGACTCACTTGAGATCCAAGGACAAAGACAAACTACAAGCTGAAGGTGTGGGGACAAGTACCCTACACGAGTGAAACTGAAAAACAAACAATCAAACAAATGGATTCTGTTTGAGCCCCCAGAGACAGTCAGTAGCAAATAGCACTATCTGGCCACCGTGAATCCTTTTTGTTTGTTTTCAGCAAGGCCCAGCCATAGATTTAGTGGTGGAGCAACGTCCTTCTCATTTTCTCTCACCTCAACAACTGGGTTGCTGAAATAATAAGAATCTGGGCCTTTGAAATCTGTGGGTTTTATGATCTTCACGAATGTGAAGTAATAACCACCTAAAGAGGGAAGTTTGGACACTCAAATAAATATGTCACTCCACAATACACTCTTAGCTCCCAACTGCTCCTGTCTAGAAATTGGTGTTCCTTTTAATTTGACCCTCCATCCTATCAGTGGTGTTCACATAGATGTCCTTCAAACATGGTGGTGAGCAAAGCAACAATTTTACGTTTCTGTCGTCCACAGGCCCAGAGGAAGGATACTTGTGGTCTTCAGGGAGCACTTAGTGAATGAATGTGGCTATATACAGACAGGAAGTGAGAAGGAGATGAAAGAGGACAGAGGATAGAGACACGGGTTCAAGTCCCTGCACAACCATTACCTGGTTTTGTAGGTACACTCGGCCGACACGACCTGCAAGTGTCTCGGTGAACCCAGTACTCTCCCTACAGCCTAGTTACCTTGCAGGATTTTTGGAAGCATAATGTAGGAAAGTGACATAGGATATGTGGTTACCTGTTCTGTACACAAGGACAGATGGGCAGACAGAAAGATGATTGATTGATTGATTGATTGATTGATAGACAGACAGATAGATAGATATAGGTTCATATCGATTAACACAAAGCTATTGCTCATAACCATGAGAGCAATGGTTGAAGCACATAGCAAACTACAAACGAAAAAGAAGAATAAAATCCAGTTTAAAAAGTGCAGTAAGCAGCCATAAGAAGAAAACAAATCCTATCATTGGCAATATCTTCGATGGAGCTAGAGGGTATTATGCTCAGTCAAATAGTCCAGTCGGAGAAATACATGTACCAAATGATTTAACTCATGTGTGGAGTACGATAACAAAGAAAAACTGAAGGAAGAAACAGCAGCATATACACAGTACCCGAGAGTGGACTAAGAGTTACCAAAGAGAAAGGGACTGGGTAGTGTTTGTGGGAAGGGATTGATAAGGGCGGGGAAAAAGAATGGGGGCATTAGGATTAGCATGAATAATGTGTAGGGTGAAGGGTCATTGGGAGGGCTATACAACACAGAGAAGACAAGTAGTGATTCTAGAGCATCTTACGACACGCTGACGGACAGCGACTGAAACTCGGATTTGGCGAGGACTTGGTGAAGGGGTTAGACTAGTTAACATATTGTTCTGCATGTGATTGTATATTAATGAGAACAAAAAAAATTTCAAAGTGCAGTAAGAGCCTAGCTATCAAATATCAGAATAAAAGTACAGGCTTTCACTCTCCAATCTAAAGACACAGGGTTAGAAGAACTGATGAAAACTCAAGATCACCTAAGTGCTCCCTTACTGGAGACTCACTTGTGATCCAAGGACACAGACAAACTACAAGCTGAAGGGGCGGGGACAGGTACCCTATACAAGTGAATCTTTGAAACAAAGAAACAAATGGATTCTGTTTGAGACCCCAGAGACAGTCACTAGAAAATAGTCCTACCTAGCCACCGTGAATTCCTTTTGTTTGGTATCAGCAGTGCCCAGGTATAGATTTAGTGGTACTGCAATGTCCTTCTCATTTTTCTCACATCAACAAATGAATTGCTGTAATAATATGCGTCTGGGCTTTTGAAATCACTGGGTTTTATGATATCCACGATTGTAAAGAAGTAATAACCACATAAAGAGGGAAGTTTGGACACTCAACCAAACACGTCTCTCCACAACACACACTTTGCTCCCAAATGCTCCTGTCTAGAAATAGGTGTTCCTTTTTATTTGTCCCTCCTCCTCTCAGTGGTGAACATGCCAATGTCCCTCAAACATGGTGGTGAGTAAAGCACCAAGTATACTTTTCTGTCTACAACAGGCCCAGAGGAAGTATAATTGGGGTCTTCAGTGAGGACTTAGTCAATGAATGTGGCTAAATACAGTTAGCAAGCGAGAAGGAGGTTTAAGAGGACAGAGGACAGAGATACGGGTTCAAGTCCCTGCACCACCATTTACTGGTTTTGTAAGCACACGCGGCTGATTCGTTCTGCAATTGTCTCAGTGAGCCCAGTGCTCTCCCTACGGCCTAGTGACCTTGCAATGTTTTTGAAAGCATAATGTAGGGAAGTGACATAGTTGATGTAGTTAACTGTTCTGTACATAAGGATAGATGGACAGACAGAAAGAAGATTGTTTCATAGATAGACAGATAGATAGATGACAGATGATCGATAGATTATACACATGATAGAAGACAGGAAGCTAGATAGATGGATAGATAAATAGAGAGGATAGAGAGATAGAAAGAAGGATATATAGAAAGATAGATAGATATACAGACAGACAGAGCGATAGATAGATACAGATACATATCGATTGACACAAAGCTGTTGCTCATAACCAGGAGATGAATGGTGAAATCACATAGCTAAACTACAAACAAAAAGGAAGAATGAAATCCAGTTTACAAAGTGCAGTAAGCAGCCATAAGAAGAAAACAAATCCTACCATTTGCAATGACGTGGATGGAGCTAGACAGTAGTATGTTCAGAAAAATAGGTCAGGCGGAGAAAGACAATATCAAATGATATCACTCATGTGTGGAGTATAACAACAAAGAGAAACTGAAGGAAAAAAACAGCAGGATACTCACAGAACCCGAGAGTTGACTAAAAGTTGCCAAAGGGAAAAGGACTGCACAGGGTGGTTCTGAAGGGAGGGATAAGTGTGGGGAGAAAGATTGGGGGCATTAGGATTACCATGTATATTGCGTGGGGTCGCGCGGGACATGGGGAGTGCTGTACAACACAGAGAAGACTAGTAGAGGTTATATAGCATCTTACTACTCCATGATTGACAGCGACTGTATCGGTGTCTTTGAAGGGGTACATGCTGAAGGGGTTTAAAGCATCCAACTATGCTGATGGACAGCGACTTTAAGAGGTTTTTGCTGGTGGACTTGGATAAGGGGGAGCATAGTAAACATAATGTTCTTCACGTGATTGTAGATTAATGATAACAAAAAAAATTTTTTAAGTGCAATAAGGGCACAGCACTGAATCATCAGAATAAAAGGTCAGGCTCTGAGTGCTGCAAACAAAAGACACAGGGTTAAAAGAACGGATGAAAACTCAAGAAACCTACGTGCTTCCTTACAGGAGACTCACTTGAGATCCAAGGACAAAGACAAACTACAAGCTGAAGGTGTGGGGACAAGTACCCTACACGAGTGAAACTGAAAAACAAACAATCAAACAAATGGATTCTGTTTGAGCCCCCAGAGACAGTCAGTAGCAAATAGCACTATCTGGCCACTGTGAATCCTTTTTGTTTGTTTTCAGCAAGGCCCAGCCATAGATTTAGTGGTGGAGCAACGTCCTTCTCATTTTCTCTCACCTCAACAACTGGGTTGCTGAAATAATAAGAATCTCTGCCTTTGAAATCTGTGGGTTTTATGATCTTCACGAATGTGAAGTAATAACCACCTAAAGAGGGAAGTTTGGACACTCAAATAAATATGTCACTCCACAATACACTCTTAGCTCCCAACTGCTCCTGTCTAGAAATTGGTGTTCCTTTTAATTTGACCCTCCATCCTATCAGTGGTGTTCACATAGATGTCCTTCAAACATGGTGGTGAGCAAAGCAACAATTTTACGTTTCTGTCGTCCACAGGCCCAGAGGAAGGATACTTGTGGTCTTCAGGGAGCACTTAGTGAATGAATGTGGCTATATACAGACAGGAAGTGAGAAGGAGATGAAAGAGGACAGAGGATAGAGACACGGGTTCAAGTCCCTGCACAACCATTTCCTGGTTTTGTAGGTACACTCGGCCGACACGACCTGCAAGTGTCTCGGTGAACCCAGTACTCTCCCTACAGCCTAGTTACCTTGCAGGATTTTTGGAAGCATAATGTAGGAAAGTGACATAGGATATGTGGTTACCTGTTCTGTACACAAGGACAGATGGGCAGACAGAAAGATGATTGATTGATTGATTGATTGATTGATAGACAGACAGATAGATAGATATAGGTTCATATCGATTAACACAAAGCTATTGCTCATAACCATGAGAGCAATGGTTGAAGCACATAGCAAACTACAAACGAAAAAGAAGAATAAAATCCAGTTTAAAAAGTGCAGTAAGCAGCCATAAGAAGAAAACAAATCCTATCATTGGCAATATCTTCGATGGAGCTAGAGGGTATTATGCTCAGTCAAATAGTCCAGTCGGAGAAATACATGTACCAAATGATTTAACTCATGTGTGGAGTACGATAACAAAGAAAAACTGAAGGAAGAAACAGCAGCATATACACAGTACCCGAGAGTGGACTAAGAGTTACCAAAGAGAAAGGGACTGGGTAGTGTTTGTGGGAAGGGATTGATAAGGGCGGGGAAAAAGAATGGGGGCATTAGGATTAGCATGAATAATGTGTAGGGTGAAGGGTCATTGGGAGGGCTATACAACACAGAGAAGACAAGTAGTGATTCTAGAGCATCTTACGACACGCTGACGGACAGCGACTGAAACTCGGATTTGGCGAGGACTTGGTGAAGGGGTTAGACTAGTTAACATATTGTTCTGCATGTGATTGTATATTAATGAGAACAAAAAAAATTTCAAAGTGCAGTAAGAGCCTAGCTATCAAATATCAGAATAAAAGTACAGGCTTTCACTCTCCAATCTAAAGACACAGGGTTAGAAGAACTGATGAAAACTCAAGATCACCTAAGTGCTCCCTTACTGGAGACTCACTTGTGATCCAAGGACACAGACAAACTACAAGCTGAAGGGGCGGGGACAGGTACCCTATACAAGTGAATCTTTGAAACAAAGAAACAAATGGATTCTGTTTGAGACCCCAGAGACAGTCACTAGAAAATAGTCCTACCTAGCCACCGTGAATTCCTTTTGTTTGGTATCAGCAGTGCCCAGGTATAGATTTAGTGGTACTGCAATGTCCTTCTCATTTTTCTCACATCAACAAATGAATTGCTGTAATAATATGCGTCTGGGCTTTTGAAATCACTGGGTTTTATGATATCCACGATTGTAAAGAAGTAATAACCACATAAAGAGGGAAGTTTGGACACTCAACCAAACACGTCTCTCCACAACACACACTTTGCTCCCAAATGCTCCTGTCTAGAAATAGGTGTTCCTTTTTATTTGTCCCTCCTCCTATCAGTGGTGAACATGCCAATGTCCCTCAAACATGGTGGTGAGTAAAGCACCAAGTATACTTTTCTGTCTACAACAGGCCCAGAGGAAGTATAATTGGGGTCTTCAGTGAGGACTTAGTCAATGAATGTGGCTAAATACAGTTAGCAAGCGAGAAGGAGGTTTAAGAGGACAGAGGACAGAGATACGGGTTCAAGTCCCTGCACCACCATTTACTGGTTTTGTAAGCACACGCGGCTGATTCGTTCTGCAATTGTCTCAGTGAGCCCAGTGCTCTCCCTACGGCCTAGTGACCTTGCAATGTTTTTGAAAGCATAATGTAGGGAAGTGACATAGTTGATGTAGTTAACTGTTCTGTACATAAGGATAGATGGACAGACAGAAAGAAGATTGTTTCATAGATAGACAGATAGATAGATGACAGATGATCGATAGATTATACACATGATAGAAGACAGGAAGCTAGATAGATGGATAGATAAATAGAGAGGATAGAGAGATAGAAAGAAGGATATATAGAAAGATAGATAGATATACAGACAGACAGAGCGAAAGATAGATACAGATACATATCGATTGACACAAAGCTGTTGCTCATAACCAGGAGATGAATGGTGAAATCACATAGCTAAACTACAAACAAAAAGGAAGAATGAAATCCAGTTTACAAAGTGCAGTAAGCAGCCATAAGAAGAAAACAAATCCTACCATTTGCAATGACGTGGATGGAGCTAGACAGTAGTATGTTCAGAAAAATAGGTCAGGCGGAGAAAGACAATATCAAATGATATCACTCATGTGTGGAGTATAACAACAAAGAGAAACTGAAGGAAAAAAACAGCAGGATACTCACAGAACCCGAGAGTTGACTAAAAGTTGCCAAAGGGAATAGGAGTGCAAAGGGTGGTTCTGAAGGGAGGGATAAGTGTGGGGAGAAAGATTGGGGGCATTAGGATTACCATGTATATTGCGTGGGGTCGCGCGGGACATGGGGAGTGCTGTACAACACAGAGAAGACTAGTAGAGGTTATATAGCATCTTACTACTCCATGATTGACAGCGACTGTATCGGTGTCTTTGAAGGGGTACATGCTGAAGGGGTTTAAAGCATCCAACTATGCTGATGGACAGCGACTTTAAGAGGTTTTTGCTGGTGGACTTGGATAAGGGGGAGCATAGTAAACATAATGTTCTTCACGTGATTGTAGATTAATGATAACAAAAAAAACTTTTTAAGTGCAATAAGGGCACAGCACTGAATCATCAGAATAAAAGGTCAGGCTCTGAGTGCTGCAAACAAAAGACACAGGGTTAAAAGAACGGATGAAAACTCAAGAAACCTACGTGCTTCCTTACAGGAGACTCACTTGAGATCCAAGGACAAAGACAAACTACAAGCTGAAGGTGTGGGGACAAGTACCCTACACGAGTGAAACTGAAAAACAAACAATCAAACAAATGGATTCTGTTTGAGCCCCCAGAGACAGTCAGTAGAAAATAGCACTATCTGGCCACCATGAATTCTTTTTGTTTGTTTTCAGCAAGGCCCAGCCATAGATTTGGTGGTGGAGCAACGTCCTTCTCATTTTCTCTCACCTCAACAACTGGGTTGCTGAAATAATAAGAATCTGGGCCTTTGAAATCTGTGGGTTTTATGATCTTCACGAATGTGAAGTAATAACCACCTAAAGAGGGAAGTTTGGACACTCAAATAAATATGTCACTCCACAATACACTCTTAGCTCCCAACTGCTCCTGTCTAGAAATTGGTGTTCCTTTTAATTTGACCCTCCATCCTATCAGTGGTGTTCACATAGATGTCCTTCAAACATGGTGGTGAGCAAAGCAACAATTTTACGTTTCTGTCGTCCACAGGCCCAGAGGAAGGATACTTGTGGTCTTCAGGGAGCACTTAGTGAATGAATGTGGCTATATACAGACAGGAAGTGAGAAGGAGATGAAAGAGGACAGAGGATAGAGACACGGGTTCAAGTCCCTGCACAACCATTTCCTGGTTTTGTAGGTACACTCGGCCGACACGACCTGCAAGTGTCTCGGTGAACCCAGTACTCTCCCTACAGCCTAGTTACCTTGCAGGATTTTTGGAAGCATAATGTAGGAAAGTGACATAGGATATGTGGTTACCTGTTCTGTACACAAGGACAGATGGGCAGACAGAAAGATGATTGATTGATTGATTGATTGATTGATAGACAGACAGATAGATAGATATAGGTTCATATCGATTAACACAAAGCTATTGCTCATAACCATAAGAGCAATGGTTGAAGCACATAGCAAACTACAAACGAAAAAGAAGAATAAAATCCAGTTTAAAAAGTGCAGTAAGCAGCCATAAGAAGAAAACAAATCCTATCATTGGCAATAACTTGGATGGAGCTAGAGGGTATTATGCTCAGTCAAATAGTCCAGTCGGAGAAATACATGTACCAAATGATTTAACTCATGTGTGGAGTACGATAACAAAGAAAAACTGAAGGAAGAAACAGCAGCATATACACAGTACCCGAGAGTGGACTAAGAGTTACCAAAGAGAAAGGGACTGGGTAGTGTTTGTGGGAAGGGATTGATAAGGGTGGGGAAAAAGAATGGGGGCATTAGGATTAGCATGAATAATGTGTAGGGTGAAGGGTCATTGGGAGGGCTATACAACACAGAGAAGACAAGTAGTGATTCTAGAGCATCTTACGACACGCTGACGGACAGCGACTGAAACTGGGATTTGGCGAGGACTTGGTGAAGGGGTTAGACTAGTTAACATATTGTTCTGCATGTGATTGTATATTAATGAGAACAAAAAAAATTTCAAAGTGCAGTAAGTGCCTAGCTATCAAATATCAGAATCAAAGTACAGGCTTTCACTCTCCAATCAAAAGACACAGGGTTAGAAGAACTGATGAAAACTCAAGATCACCTAAGTGCTCCCTTACTGGAGACTCACTTGTGATCCAAGGACACAGACAAACTACAAGCTGAAGGGGCGGGGACAGGTACCCTATACAAGTGAATCTTTGAAACAAAGAAACAAATGGATTCTGTTTGAGACCCCAGAGACAGTCACTGGAAAATAGTCCTACCTAGCCACAGTGAATTCCTTTTGTTTGGTATCAGCAGTGCCCAGGTATAGATTTAGTGGTACTGCAATGTCCTTCTCATTTTTCTCACATCAACAAATGAATTGCTGTAATAATATGCGTCTGGGCTTTTGAAATCACTGGGTTTTATGATATCCACGATTGTAAAGAAGTAATAACCACATAAAGAGGGAAGTTTGGACACTCAACCAAACACGTCTCTCCACAACACACACTTTGCTCCCAAATGCTCCTGTCTAGAAATAGGTGTTCCTTTTTATTTGTCCCTCCTCCTCTCAGTGGTGAACATGCCAATGTCCCTCAAACATGGTGGTGAGTAAAGCACCAAGTATACTTTTCTGTCTACAACAGGCCCAGAGGAAGTATAATTGGGGTCTTCAGTGAGGACTTAGTCAATGAATGTGGCTAAATACAGTTAGCAAGCGAGAAGGAGGTTTAAGAGGACAGAGGACAGAGATACGGGTTCAAGTCCCTGCACCACCATTTACTGGTTTTGTAAGCACACGCGGCTGATTCGTTCTGCAATTGTCTCAGTGAGCCCAGTGCTCTCCCTACGGCCTAGTGACCTTGCAATGTTTTTGAAAGCATAATGTAGGGAAGTGACATAGTTGATGTAGTTAACTGTTCTGTACATAAGGATAGATGGACAGACAGAAAGAAGATTGTTTCATAGATAGACAGATAGATAGATGACAGATGATCGATAGATTATACACATGATAGAAGACAGGAAGCTAGATAGATGGATAGATAAATAGAGAGGATAGAGAGATAGAAAGAAGGATATATAGAAAGATAGATAGATATACAGACAGACAGAGCGATAGATAGATACAGATACATATCGATTGACACAAAGCTGTTGCTCATAACCAGGAGATGAATGGTGAAATCACATAGCTAAACTACAAACAAAAAGGAAGAATGAAATCCAGTTTACAAAGTGCAGTAAGCAGCCATAAGAAGAAAACAAATCCTACCATTTGCAATGACGTGGATGGAGCTAGACAGTAGTATGTTCAGAAAAATAGGTCAGGCGGAGAAAGACAATATCAAATGATATCACTCATGTGTGGAGTATAACAACAAAGAGAAACTGAAGGAAAAAAACAGCAGGATACTCACAGAACCCGAGAGTTGACTAAAAGTTGCCAAAGGGAAAAGGACTGCACAGGGTGGTTCTGAAGGGAGGGATAAGTGTGGGGAGAAAGATTGGGGGCATTAGGATTACCATGTATATTGCGTGGGGTCGCGCGGGACATGGGGAGTGCTGTACAACACAGAGAAGACTAGTAGAGGTTATATAGCATCTTACTACTCCATGATTGACAGCGACTGTATCGGTGTCTTTGAAGGGGTACATGCTGAAGGGGTTTAAAGCATCCAACTATGCTGATGGACAGCGACTTTAAGAGGTTTTTGCTGGTGGACTTGGATAAGGGGGAGCATAGTAAACATAATGTTCTTCACGTGATTGTAGATTAATGATAACAAAAAAAACTTTTTAAGTGCAATAAGGGCACAGCACTGAATCATCAGAATAAAAGGTCAGGCTCTGAGTGCTGCAAACAAAAGACACAGGGTTAAAAGAACGGATGAAAACTCAAGAAACCTACGTGCTTCCTTACAGGAGACTCACTTGAGATCCAAGGACAAAGACAAACTACAAGCTGAAGGTGTGGGGACAAGTACCCTACACGAGTGAAACTGAAAAACAAACAATCAAACAAATGGATTCTGTTTGAGCCCCCAGAGACAGTCAGTAGCAAATAGCACTATCTGGCCACCGTGAATCCTTTTTGTTTGTTTTCAGCAAGGCCCAGCCATAGATTTAGTGGTGGAGCAACGTCCTTCTCATTTTCTCTCACCTCAACAACTGGGTTGCTGAAATAATAAGAATCTGGGCCTTTGAAATCTGTGGGTTTTATGATCTTCACGAATGTGAAGTAATAACCACCTAAAGAGGGAAGTTTGGACACTCAAATAAATATGTCACTCCACAATACACTCTTAGCTCCCAACTGCTCCTGTCTAGAAATTGGTGTTCCTTTTAATTTGACCCTCCATCCTATCAGTGGTGTTCACATAGATGTCCTTCAAACATGGTGGTGAGCAAAGCAACAATTTTACGTTTCTGTCGTCCACAGGCCCAGAGGAAGGATACTTGTGGTCTTCAGGGAGCACTTAGTGAATGAATGTGGCTATATACAGACAGGAAGTGAGAAGGAGATGAAAGAGGACAGAGGATAGAGACACGGGTTCAAGTCCCTGCACAACCATTTCCTGGTTTTGTAGGTACACTCGGCCGACACGACCTGCAAGTGTCTCGGTGAACCCAGTACTCTCCCTACAGCCTAGTTACCTTGCAGGATTTTTGGAAGCATAATGTAGGAAAGTGACATAGGATATGTGGTTACCTGTTCTGTACACAAGGACAGATGGGCAGACAGAAAGATGATTGATTGATTGATTGATTGATTGATAGACAGACAGATAGATAGATATAGGTTCATATCGATTAACACAAAGCTATTGCTCATAACCATGAGAGCAATGGTTGAAGCACATAGCAAACTACAAACGAAAAAGAAGAATAAAATCCAGTTTAAAAAGTGCAGTAAGCAGCCATAAGAAGAAAACAAATCCTATCATTGGCAATATCTTCGATGGAGCTAGAGGGTATTATGCTCAGTCAAATAGTCCAGTCGGAGAAATACATGTACCAAATGATTTAACTCATGTGTGGAGTACGATAACAAAGAAAAACTGAAGGAAGAAACAGCAGCATATACACAGTACCCGAGAGTGGACTAAGAGTTACCAAAGAGAAAGGGACTGGGTAGTGTTTGTGGGAAGGGATTGATAAGGGCGGGGAAAAAGAATGGGGGCATTAGGATTAGCATGAATAATGTGTAGGGTGAAGGGTCATTGGGAGGGCTATACAACACAGAGAAGACAAGTAGTGATTCTAGAGCATCTTACGACACGCTGACGGACAGCGACTGAAACTCGGATTTGGCGAGGACTTGGTGAAGGGGTTAGACTAGTTAACATATTGTTCTGCATGTGATTGTATATTAATGAGAACAAAAAAAATTTCAAAGTGCAGTAAGAGCCTAGCTATCAAATATCAGAATAAAAGTACAGGCTTTCACTCTCCAATCTAAAGACACAGGGTTAGAAGAACTGATGAAAACTCAAGATCACCTAAGTGCTCCCTTACTGGAGACTCACTTGTGATCCAAGGACACAGACAAACTACAAGCTGAAGGGGCGGGGACAGGTACCCTATACAAGTGAATCTTTGAAACAAAGAAACAAATGGATTCTGTTTGAGACCCCAGAGACAGTCACTAGAAAATAGTCCTACCTAGCCACCGTGAATTCCTTTTGTTTGGTATCAGCAGTGCCCAGGTATAGATTTAGTGGTACTGCAATGTCCTTCTCATTTTTCTCACATCAACAAATGAATTGCTGTAATAATATGCGTCTGGGCTTTTGAAATCACTGGGTTTTATGATATCCACGATTGTAAAGAAGTAATAACCACATAAAGAGGGAAGTTTGGACACTCAACCAAACACGTCTCTCCACAACACACACTTTGCTCCCAAATGCTCCTGTCTAGAAATAGGTGTTCCTTTTTATTTGTCCCTCCTCCTCTCAGTGGTGAACATGCCAATGTCCCTCAAACATGGTGGTGAGTAAAGCACCAAGTATACTTTTCTGTCTACAACAGGCCCAGAGGAAGTATAATTGGGGTCTTCAGTGAGGACTTAGTCAATGAATGTGGCTAAATACAGTTAGCAAGCGAGAAGGAGGTTTAAGAGGACAGAGGACAGAGATACGGGTTCAAGTCCCTGCACCACCATTTACTGGTTTTGTAAGCACACGCGGCTGATTCGTTCTGCAATTGTCTCAGTGAGCCCAGTGCTCTCCCTACGGCCTAGTGACCTTGCAATGTTTTTGAAAGCATAATGTAGGGAAGTGACATAGTTGATGTAGTTAACTGTTCTGTACATAAGGATAGATGGACAGACAGAAAGAAGATTGTTTCATAGATAGACAGATAGATAGATGACAGATGATCGATAGATTATACACATGATAGAAGACAGGAAGCTAGATAGATGGATAGATAAATAGAGAGGATAGAGAGATAGAAAGAAGGATATATAGAAAGATAGATAGATATACAGACAGACAGAGCGATAGATAGATACAGATACATATCGATTGACACAAAGCTGTTGCTCATAACCAGGAGATGAATGGTGAAATCACATAGCTAAACTACAAACAAAAAGGAAGAATGAAATCCAGTTTACAAAGTGCAGTAAGCAGCCATAAGAAGAAAACAAATCCTACCATTTGCAATGACGTGGATGGAGCTAGACAGTAGTATGTTCAGAAAAATAGGTCAGGCGGAGAAAGACAATATCAAATGATATCACTCATGTGTGGAGTATAACAACAAAGAGAAACTGAAGGAAAAAAACAGCAGGATACTCACAGAACCCGAGAGTTGACTAAAAGTTGCCAAAGGGAAAAGGACTGCACAGGGTGGTTCTGAAGGGAGGGATAAGTGTGGGGAGAAAGATTGGGGGCATTAGGATTACCATGTATATTGCGTGGGGTCGCGCGGGACATGGGGAGTGCTGTACAACACAGAGAAGACTAGTAGAGGTTATATAGCATCTTACTACTCCATGATTGACAGCGACTGTATCGGTGTCTTTGAAGGGGTACATGCTGAAGGGGTTTAAAGCATCCAACTATGCTGATGGACAGCGACTTTAAGAGGTTTTTGCTGGTGGACTTGGATAAGGGGGAGCATAGTAAACATAATGTTCTTCACGTGATTGTAGATTAATGATAACAAAAAAAACTTTTTAAGTGCAATAAGGGCACAGCACTGAATCATCAGAATAAAAGGTCAGGCTCTGAGTGCTGCAAACAAAAGACACAGGGTTAAAAGAACGGATGAAAACTCAAGAAACCTACGTGCTTCCTTACAGGAGACTCACTTGAGATCCAAGGACAAAGACAAACTACAAGCTGAAGGTGTGGGGACAAGTACCCTACACGAGTGAAACTGAAAAACAAACAATCAAACAAATGGATTCTGTTTGAGCCCCCAGAGACAGTCAGTAGCAAATAGCACTATCTGGCCACCGTGAATCCTTTTTGTTTGTTTTCAGCAAGGCCCAGCCATAGATTTAGTGGTGGAGCAACGTCCTTCTCATTTTCTCTCACCTCAACAACTGGGTTGCTGAAATAATAAGAATCTGGGCCTTTGAAATCTGTGGGTTTTATGATCTTCACGAATGTGAAGTAATAACCACCTAAAGAGGGAAGTTTGGACACTCAAATAAATATGTCACTCCACAATACACTCTTAGCTCCCAACTGCTCCTGTCTAGAAATTGGTGTTCCTTTTAATTTGACCCTCCATCCTATCAGTGGTGTTCACATAGATGTCCTTCAAACATGGTGGTGAGCAAAGCAACAATTTTACGTTTCTGTCGTCCACAGGCCCAGAGGAAGGATACTTGTGGTCTTCAGGGAGCACTTAGTGAATGAATGTGGCTATATACAGACAGGAAGTGAGAAGGAGATGAAAGAGGACAGAGGATAGAGACACGGGTTCAAGTCCCTGCACAACCATTTCCTGGTTTTGTAGGTACACTCGGCCGACACGACCTGCAAGTGTCTCGGTGAACCCAGTACTCTCCCTACAGCCTAGTTACCTTGCAGGATTTTTGGAAGCATAATGTAGGAAAGTGACATAGGATATGTGGTTACCTGTTCTGTACACAAGGACAGATGGGCAGACAGAAAGATGATTGATTGATTGATTGATTGATTGATAGACAGACAGATAGATAGATATAGGTTCATATCGATTAACACAAAGCTATTGCTCATAACCATGAGAGCAATGGTTGAAGCACATAGCAAACTACAAACGAAAAAGAAGAATAAAATCCAGTTTAAAAAGTGCAGTAAGCAGCCATAAGAAGAAAACAAATCCTATCATTGGCAATAACTTGGATGGAGCTAGAGGGTATTATGCTCAGTCAAATAGTCCAGTCGGAGAAATACATGTACCAAATGATTTAACTCATGTGTGGAGTACGATAACAAAGAAAAACTGAAGGAAGAAACAGCAGCATATACACAGTACCCGAGAGTGGACTAAGAGTTACCAAAGAGAAAGGGACTGGGTAGTGTTTGTGGGAAGGGATTGATAAGGGCGGGGAAAAAGAATGGGGGCATTAGGATTAGCATGAATAATGTGTAGGGTGAAGGGTCATTGGGAGGGCTATACAACACAGAGAAGACAAGTAGTGATTCTAGAGCATCTTACGACACGCTGACGGACAGCGACTGAAACTCGGATTTGGCGAGGACTTGGTGAAGGGGTTAGACTAGTTAACATATTGTTCTGCATGTGATTGTATATTAATGAGAACAAAAAAAATTTCAAAGTGCAGTAAGAGCCTAGCTATCAAATATCAGAATAAAAGTACAGGCTTTCACTGCTCCAATCAAAAGACACAGGGTTAGAAGAACTGATGAAAACTCAAGATCACCTAAGTGCTCCCTTACTGGAGACTCACTTGTGATCCAAGGACACAGACAAACTACAAGCTGAAGGGGCGGGGACAGGTACCCTATACAAGTGAATCTTTGAAACAAAGAAACAAATGGATTCTGTTTGAGACCCCAGAGACAGTCACTAGAAAATAGTCCTACCTAGCCACCGTGAATTCCTTTTGTTTGGTATCAGCAGTGCCCAGGTATAGATTTAGTGGTACTGCAATGTCCTTCTCATTTTTCTCACATCAACAAATGAATTGCTGTAATAATATGCGTCTGGGCTTTTGAAATCACTGGGTTTTATGATATCCACGATTGTAAAGAAGTAATAACCACATAAAGAGGGAAGTTTGGACACTCAACCAAACACGTCTCTCCACAACACACACTTTGCTCCCAAATGCTCCTGTCTAGAAATAGGTGTTCCTTTTTATTTGTCCCTCCTCCTATCAGTGGTGAACATGCCAATGTCCCTCAAACATGGTGGTGAGTAAAGCACCAAGTATACTTTTCTGTCTACAACAGGCCCAGAGGAAGTATAATTGGGGTCTTCAGTGAGGACTTAGTCAATGAATGTGGCTAAATACAGTTAGCAAGCGAGAAGGAGGTTTAAGAGGACAGAGGACAGAGATACGGGTTCAAGTCCCTGCACCACCATTTACTGGTTTTGTAAGCACACGCGGCTGATTCGTTCTGCAATTGTCTCAGTGAGCCCAGTGCTCTCCCTACGGCCTAGTGACCTTGCAATGTTTTTGAAAGCATAATGTAGGGAAGTGACATAGTTGATGTAGTTAACTGTTCTGTACATAAGGATAGATGGACAGACAGAAAGAAGATTGTTTCATAGATAGACAGATAGATAGATGACAGATGATCGATAGATTATACACATGATAGAAGACAGGAAGCTAGATAGATGGATAGATAAATAGAGAGGATAGAGAGATAGAAAGAAGGATATATAGAAAGATAGATAGATATACAGACAGACAGAGCGATAGATAGATACAGATACATATCGATTGACACAAAGCTGTTGCTCATAACCAGGAGATGAATGGTGAAATCACATAGCTAAACTACAAACAAAAAGGAAGAATGAAATCCAGTTTACAAAGTGCAGTAAGCAGCCATAAGAAGAAAACAAATCCTACCATTTGCAATGACGTGGATGGAGCTAGACAGTAGTATGTTCAGAAAAATAGGTCAGGAGGAGAAAGACAATATCAAATGATATCACTCATGTGTGGAGTATAACAACAAAGAGAAACTGAAGGAAAAAAACAGCAGGATACTCACAGAACCCGAGAGTTGACTAAAAGTTGCCAAAGGGAAAAGGACTGCACAGGGTGGTTCTGAAGGGAGGGATAAGTGTGGGGAGAAAGATTGGGGGCATTAGGATTACCATGTATATTGCGTGGGGTCGCGCGGGACATGGGGAGTGCTGTACAACACAGAGAAGACTAGTAGAGGTTATATAGCATCTTACTACTCCATGATTGACAGCGACTGTATCGGTGTCTTTGAAGGGGTACATGCTGAAGGGGTTTAAAGCATCCAACTATGCTGATGGACAGCGACTTTAAGAGGTTTTTGCTGGTGGACTTGGATAAGGGGGAGCATAGTAAACATAATGTTCTTCACGTGATTGTAGATTAATGATAACAAAAAAAATTTTTTAAGTGCAATAAGGGCACAGCACTGAATCATCAGAATAAAAGGTCAGGCTCTGAGTGCTGCAAACAAAAGACACAGGGTTAAAAGAACGGATGAAAACTCAAGAAACCTACGTGCTTCCTTACAGGAGACTCACTTGAGATCCAAGGACAAAGACAAACTACAAGCTGAAGGTGTGGGGACAAGTACCCTACACGAGTGAAACTGAAAAACAAACAATCAAACAAATGGATTCTGTTTGAGCCCCCAGAGACAGTCAGTAGCAAATAGCACTATCTGGCCACCGTGAATCCTTTTTGTTTGTTTTCAGCAAGGCCCAGCCATAGATTTAGTGGTGGAGCAACGTCCTTCTCATTTTCTCTCACCTCAACAACTGGGTTGCTGAAATAATAAGAATCTGGGCCTTTGAAATCTGTGGGTTTTATGATCTTCACGAATGTGAAGTAATAACCACCTAAAGAGGGAAGTTTGGACACTCAAATAAATATGTCACTCCACAATACACTCTTAGCTCCCAACTGCTCCTGTCTAGAAATTGGTGTTCCTTTTAATTTGACCCTCCATCCTATCAGTGGTGTTCACATAGATGTCCTTCAAACATGGTGGTGAGCAAAGCAACAATTTTACGTTTCTGTCGTCCACAGGCCCAGAGGAAGGATACTTGTGGTCTTCAGGGAGCACTTAGTGAATGAATGTGGCTATATACAGACAGGAAGTGAGAAGGAGATGAAAGAGGACAGAGGATAGAGACACGGGTTCAAGTCCCTGCACAACCATTTCCTGGTTTTGTAGGTACACTCGGCCGACACGACCTGCAAGTGTCTCGGTGAACCCAGTACTCTCCCTACAGCCTAGTTACCTTGCAGGATTTTTGGAAGCATAATGTAGGAAAGTGACATAGGATATGTGGTTACCTGTTCTGTACACAAGGACAGATGGGCAGACAGAAAGATGATTGATTGATTGATTGATTGATTGATAGACAGACAGATAGATAGATATAGGTTCATATCGATTAACACAAAGCTATTGCTCATAACCATGAGAGCAATGGTTGAAGCACATAGCAAACTACAAACGAAAAAGAAGAATAAAATCCAGTTTAAAAAGTGCAGTAAGCAGCCATAAGAAGAAAACAAATCCTATCATTGGCAATAACTTGGATGGAGCTAGAGGGTATTATGCTCAGTCAAATAGTCCAGTCGGAGAAATACATGTACCAAATGATTTAACTCATGTGTGGAGTACGATAACAAAGAAATACTGAAGGAAGAAACAGCAGCATATACACAGTACCCGAGAGTGGACTAAGAGTTACCAAAGAGAAAGGGACTGGGTAGTGTTTGTGGGAAGGGATTGATAAGGGCGGGGAAAAAGAATGGGGGCATTAGGATTAGCATGAATAATGTGTAGGGTGAAGGGTCATTGGGAGGGCTATACAACACAGAGAAGACAAGTAGTGATTCTAGAGCATCTTACGACACGCTGACGGACAGCGACTGAAACTCGGATTTGGCGAGGACTTGGTGAAGGGGTTAGACTAGTTAACATATTGTTCTGCATGTGATTGTATATTAATGAGAACAAAAAAATTTCAAAGTGCAGTAAGAGCCTAGCTATCAAATATCAGAATAAAAGTACAGGCTTTCACTGCTCCAATCAAAAGACACAGTGTTAGAAGAACTGATGAAAACTCAAGATCAACTAAGTGCTCCCTTACTGGAGACTCACTTGTGATCCAAGGACACAGACAAACTACAAGCTGAAGGGGCGGGGACAGGTACCCTATACAAGTGAATCTTTGAAACAAAGAAACAAATGGATTCTGTTTGAGACCCCAGAGACAGTCACTAGAAAATAGTCCTACCTAGCCACCGTGAATTCCTTTTGTTTGGTATCAGCAGTGCCCAGGTATAGATTTAGTGGTACTGCAATGTCCTTCTCATTTTTCTCACATCAACAAATGAATTGCTGTAATAATATGCGTCTGGGCTTTTGAAATCACTGGGTTTTATGATATCCACGATTGTAAAGAAGTAATAACCACATAAAGAGGGAAGTTTGGACACTCAACCAAACACGTCTCTCCACAACACACACTTTGCTCCCAAATGCTCCTGTCTAGAAATAGGTGTTCCTTTTTATTTGTCCCTCCTCCTATCAGTGGTGAACATGCCAATGTCCCTCAAACATGGTGGTGAGTAAAGCACCAAGTATACTTTTCTGTCTACAACAGGCCCAGCGGAAGTATAATTGGGGTCTTCAGTGAGGACTTAGTCAATGAATGTGTCTAAGTCCAGTTAGCAAGCGAGAAGGAGGTTTAAGAGGACAGAGGACAGAGATACGGGTTCAAGTCCCTGCACCACCATTTACTGGTTTTGTAAGCACACGCGGCTGATTCGTTCTGCAATTGTCTCAGTGAGCCCAGTGCTCTCCCTACGGCCTAGTGACCTTGCAATGTTTTTGAAAGCATAATGTAGGGAAGTGACATAGTTGATGTAGTTAACTGTTCTGTACATAAGGATAGATGGACAGACAGAAAGAAGATTGTTTCATAGATAGACAGATAGATAGATGACAGA
Organism: Manis pentadactyla; assembly: GCF_030020395.1. Taxonomy (NCBI): domain Eukaryota; kingdom Metazoa; phylum Chordata; class Mammalia; order Pholidota; family Manidae; genus Manis; species Manis pentadactyla. The sequence continues at coordinate 173,533 of NW_026644672.1, forward strand.
TGATCGATAGATTATACACATGATAGAAGACAGGAAGCTAGATAGATGGATAGATAAATAGAGAGGATAGAGAGATAGAAAGAAGGATATATAGAAAGATAGATAGATATACAGACAGACAGAGCGATAGATAGATACAGATACATATCGATTGACACAAAGCTGTTGCTCATAACCAGGAGATGAATGGTGAAATCACATAGCTAAACTACAAACAAAAAGGAAGAATGAAATCCAGTTTACAAAGTGCAGTAAGCAGCCATAAGAAGAAAACAAATCCTACCATTTGCAATGACGTGGATGGAGCTAGACAGTAGTATGTTCAGAAAAATAGGTCAGGCGGAGAAAGACAATATCAAATGATATCACTCATGTGTGGAGTATAACAACAAAGAGAAACTGAAGGAAAAAAACAGCAGGATACTCACAGAACCCGAGAGTTGACTAAAAGTTGCCAAAGGGAAAAGGACTGCACAGGGTGGTTCTGAAGGGAGGGATAAGTGTGGGGAGAAAGATTGGGGGCATTAGGATTACCATGTATATTGCGTGGGGTCGCGCGGGACATGGGGAGTGCTGTACAACACAGAGAAGACTAGTAGAGGTTATATAGCATCTTACTACTCCATGATTGACAGCGACTGTATCGGTGTCTTTGAAGGGGTACATGCTGAAGGTGTTTAAAGCATCCAACTATGCTGATGGACAGCGACTTTAAGAGGTTTTTGCTGGTGGACTTGGATAAGGGGGAGCATAGTAAACATAATGTTCTTCACGTGATTGTAGATTAATGATAACAAAAAAAATTTTTTAAGTGCAATAAGGGCACAGCACTGAATCATCAGAATAAAAGGTCAGGCTCTGAGTGCTGCAAACAAAAGACACAGGGTTAAAAGAACGGATGAAAACTCAAGAAACCTACGTGCTACCTTACAGGAGACTCACTTGAGATCCAAGGACAAAGACAAACTACAAGCTGAAGGTGTGGGGACAAGTACCCTACACGAGTGAAACTGAAAAACAAACAATCAAACAAATGGATTCTGTTTGAGCCCCCAGAGACAGTCAGTAGCAAATAGCACTATCTGGCCACCGTGAATCCTTTTTGTTTGTTTTCAGCAAGGCCCAGCCATAGATTTAGTGGTGGAGCAACGTCCTTCTCATTTTCTCTCACCTCAACAACTGGGTTGCTGAAATAATAAGAATCTGGGCCTTTGAAATCTGTGGGTTTTATGATCTTCACGAATGTGAAGTAATAACCACCTAAAGAGGGAAGTTTGGACACTCAAATAAATATGTCACTCCACAATACACTCTTAGCTCCCAACTGCTCCTGTCTAGAAATTGGTGTTCCTTTTAATTTGACCCTCCATCCTATCAGTGGTGTTCACATAGATGTCCTTCAAACATGGTGGTGAGCAAAGCAACAATTTTACGTTTCTGTCGTCCACAGGCCCAGAGGAAGGATACTTGTGGTCTTCAGGGAGCACTTAGTGAATGAATGTGGCTATATACAGACAGGAAGTGAGAAGGAGATGAAAGAGGACAGAGGATAGAGACACGGGTTCAAGTCCCTGCACAACCATTTCCTGGTTTTGTAGGTACACTCGGCCGACACGAAATGCAAGTGTCTCGGTGAACCCAGTACTCTCCCTACAGCCTAGTTACCTTGCAGGATTTTTGGAAGCATAATGTAGGAAAGTGACATAGGATATGTGGTTACCTGTTCTGTACACAAGGACAGATGGGCAGACAGAAAGATGATTGATTGATTGATTGATTGATTGATAGACAGACAGATAGATAGATATAGGTTCATATCGATTAACACAAAGCTATTGCTCATAACCATGAGAGCAATGGTTGAAGCACATAGCAAACTACAAACGAAAAAGAAGAATAAAATCCAGTTTAAAAAGTGCAGTAAGCAGCCATAAGAAGAAAACAAATCCTATCATTGGCAATAACTTGGATGGAGCTAGAGGGTATTATGCTCAGTCAAATAGTCCAGTCAGAGAAATACATGTACCAAATGATTTAACTCATGTGTGGAGTACGATAACAAAGAAATACTGAAGGAAGAAACAGCAGCATATACACAGTACCCGAGAGTGGACTAAGAGTTACCAAAGAGAAAGGGACTGGGTAGTGTTTGTGGGAAGGGATTGATAAGGGCGGGGAAAAAGAATGGGGGCATTAGGATTAGCATGAATAATGTGTAGGGTGAAGGGTCATTGGGAGGGCTATACAACACAGAGAAGACAAGTAGTGATTCTAGAGCATCTTACGACACGCTGACGGACAGCGACTGAAACTCGGATTTGGCGAGGACTTGGTGAAGGGGTTAGACTAGTTAACATATTGTTCTGCATGTGATTGTATATTAATGAGAACAAAAAAATTTCAAAGTGCAGTAAGAGCCTAGCTATCAAATATCAGAATAAAAGTACAGGCTTTCACTGCTCCAATCAAAAGACACAGTGTTAGAAGAACTGATGAAAACTCAAGATCAACTAAGTGCTCCCTTACTGGAGACTCACTTGTGATCCAAGGACACAGACAAACTACAAGCTGAAGGGGCGGGGACAGGTACCCTATACAAGTGAATCTTTGAAACAAAGAAACAAATGGATTCTGTTTGAGACCCCAGAGACAGTCACTAGAAAATAGTCCTACCTAGCCACCGTGAATTCCTTTTGTTTGGTATCAGCAGTGCCCAGGTATAGATTTAGTGGTACTGCAATGTCCTTCTCATTTTTCTCACATCAACAAATGAATTGCTGTAATAATATGCGTCTGGGCTTTTGAAATCACTGGGTTTTATGATATCCACGATTGTAAAGAAGTAATAACCACATAAAGAGGGAAGTTTGGACACTCAACCAAACACGTCTCTCCACAACACACACTTTGCTCCCAAATGCTCCTGTCTAGAAATAGGTGTTCCTTTTTATTTGTCCCTCCTCCTCTCAGTGGTGAACATGCCAATGTCCCTCAAACATGGTGGTGAGTAAAGCACCAAGTATACTTTTCTGTCTACAACAGGCCCAGCGGAAGTATAATTGGGGTCTTCAGTGAGGACTTAGTCAATGAATGTGTCTAAGTCCAGTTAGCAAGCGAGAAGGAGGTTTAAGAGGACAGAGGACAGAGATACGGGTTCAAGTCCCTGCACCACCATTTACTGGTTTTGTAAGCACACGCGGCTGATTCGTTCTGCAATTGTCTCAGTGAGCCCAGTGCTCTCCCTACGGCCTAGTGACCTTGCAATGTTTTTGAAAGCATAATGTAGGGAAGTGACATAGTTGATGTAGTTAACTGTTCTGTACATAAGGATAGATGGACAGACAGAAAGAAGATTGTTTCATAGATAGACAGATAGATAGATGACAGATGATCGATAGATTATACACATGATAGAAGACAGGAAGCTAGATAGATGGATAGATAAATAGAGAGGATAGAGAGATAGAAAGAAGGATATATAGAAAGATAGATAGATATACAGACAGACAGAGCGATAGATAGATACAGATACATATCGATTGACACAAAGCTGTTGCTCATAACCAGGAGATGAATGGTGAAATCACATAGCTAAACTACAAACAAAAAGGAAGAATGAAATCCAGTTTACAAAGTGCAGTAAGCAGCCATAAGAAGAAAACAAATCCTACCATTTGCAATGACGTGGATGGAGCTAGACAGTAGTATGTTCAGAAAAATAGGTCAGGCGGAGAAAGACAATATCAAATGATATCACTCATGTGTGGAGTATAACAACAAAGAGAAACTGAAGGAAAAAAACAGCAGGATACTCACAGAACCCGAGAGTTGACTAAAAGTTGCCAAAGGGAAAAGGACTGCACAGGGTGGTTCTGAAGGGAGGGATAAGTGTGGGGAGAAAGATTGGGGGCATTAGGATTACCATGTATATTGCGTGGGGTCGCGCGGGACATGGGGAGTGCTGTACAACACAGAGAAGACTAGTAGAGGTTATATAGCATCTTACTACTCCATGATTGACAGCGACTGTATCGGTGTCTTTGAAGGGGTACATGCTGAAGGTGTTTAAAGCATCCAACTATGCTGATGGACAGCGACTTTAAGAGGTTTTTGCTGGTGGACTTGGATAAGGGGGAGCATAGTAAACATAATGTTCTTCACGTGATTGTAGATTAATGATAACAAAAAAAATTTTTTAAGTGCAATAAGGGCACAGCACTGAATCATCAGAATAAAAGGTCAGGCTCTGAGTGCTGCAAACAAAAGACACAGGGTTAAAAGAACGGATGAAAACTCAAGAAACCTACGTGCTACCTTACAGGAGACTCACTTGAGATCCAAGGACAAAGACAAACTACAAGCTGAAGGTGTGGGGACAAGTACCCTACACGAGTGAAACTGAAAAACAAACAATCAAACAAATGGATTCTGTTTGAGCCCCCAGAGACAGTCAGTAGAAAATAGCACTATCTGGCCACCGTGAATCCTTTTTGTTTGTTTTCAGCAAGGCCCAGCCATAGATTTAGTGGTGGAGCAACGTCCTTCTCATTTTCTCTCACCTCAACAACTGGGTTGCTGAAATAATAAGAATCTGGGCCTTTGAAATCTGTGGGTTTTATGATCTTCACGAATGTGAAGTAATAACCACCTAAAGAGGGAAGTTTGGACACTCAAATAAATATGTCACTCCACAATACACTCTTAGCTCCCAACTGCTCCTGTCTAGAAATTGGTGTTCCTTTTAATTTGACCCTCCATCCTATCAGTGGTGTTCACATAGATGTCCTTCAAACATGGTGGTGAGCAAAGCAACAATTTTACGTTTCTGTCGTCCACAGGCCCAGAGGAAGGATACTTGTGGTCTTCAGGGAGCACTTAGTGAATGAATGTGGCTATATACAGACAGGAAGTGAGAAGGAGATGAAAGAGGACAGAGGATAGAGACACGGGTTCAAGTCCCTGCACAACCATTTCCTGGTTTTGTAGGTACACTCGGCCGACACGACCTGCAAGTGTCTCGGTGAACCCAGTACTCTCCCTACAGCCTAGTTACCTTGCAGGATTTTTGGAAGCATAATGTAGGAAAGTGACATAGGATATGTGGTTACCTGTTCTGTACACAAGGACAGATGGGCAGACAGAAAGATGATTGATTGATTGATTGATTGATTGATAGACAGACAGATAGATAGATATAGGTTCATATCCATTAACACAAAGCTATTGCTCATAACCATGAGAGCAATGGTTGAAGCACATAGCAAACTACAAACGAAAAAGAAGAATAAAATCCAGTTTAAAAAGTGCAGTAAGCAGCCATAAGAAGAAAACAAATCCTATCATTGGCAATAACTTGGATGGAGCTAGAGGGTATTATGCTCAGTCAAATAGTCCAGTCGGAGAAATACATGTACCAAATGATTTAACTCATGTGTGGAGTACGATAACAAAGAAAAACTGAAGGAAGAAACAGCAGCATATACACAGTACCCGAGAGTGGACTAAGAGTTACCAAAGAGAAAGGGACTGGGTAGTGTTTGTGGGAAGGGATTGATAAGGGCGGGGAAAAAGAATGGGGGCATTAGGATTAGCATGAATAATGTGTAGGGTGAAGGGTCATTGGGAGGGCTATACAACACAGAGAAGACAAGTAGTGATTCTAGAGCATCTTACGACACGCTGACGGACAGCGACTGAAACTGGGATTTGGCGAGGACTTGGTGAAGGGGTTAGACTAGTTAACATATTGTTCTGCATGTGATTGTATATTAATGAGAACAAAAAAAATTTCAAAGTGCAGTAAGAGCCTAGCTATCAAATATCAGAATAAAAGTACAGGCTTTCACTGCTCCAATCAAAAGACACAGGGTTAGAGGAACTGATGAAAACTCAAGATCACCTAAGTGCTCCCTTACTGGAGACTCACTTGTGATCCAAGGACACAGACAAACTACAAGCTGAAGGGGCGGGGACAGGTACCCTATACAAGTGAATCTTTGAAACAAAGAAACAAATGGATTCTGTTTGAGACCCCAGAGACAGTCACTAGAAAATAGTCCTACCTAGCCACCGTGAATTCCTTTTGTTTGGTATCAGCAGTGCCCAGGTATAGATTTAGTGGTACTGCAATGTCCTTCTCATTTTTCTCACATCAACAAATGAATTGCTGTAATAATATGCGTCTGGGCTTTTGAAATCACTGGGTTTTATGATATCCACGATTGTAAAGAAGTAATAACCACATAAAGAGGGAAGTTTGGACACTCAACCAAACACGTCTCTCCACAACACACACTTTGCTCCCAAATGCTCCTGTCTAGAAATAGGTGTTCCTTTTTATTTGTCCCTCCTCCTCTCAGTGGTGAACATGCCAATGTCCCTCAAACATGGTGGTGAGTAAAGCACCAAGTATACTTTTCTGTCTACAACAGGCCCAGAGGAAGTATAATTGGGGTCTTCAGTGAGGACTTAGTCAATGAATGTGGCTAAGTACAGTTAGCAAGCGAGAAGGAGGTTTAAGAGGACAGAGGACAGAGATACGGGTTCAAGTCCCTGCACCACCATTTACTGGTTTTGTAAGCACACGCGGCTGATTCGTTCTGCAATTGTCTCAGTGAGCCCAGTGCTCTCCCTACGGCCTAGTGACCTTGCAATGTTTTTGAAAGCATAATGTAGGGAAGTGACATAGTTGATGTAGTTAACTGTTCTGTACATAAGGATAGATGGACAGACAGAAAGAAGATTGTTTCATAGATAGACAGATAGATAGATGACAGATGATCGATAGATTATACACATGATAGAAGACAGGAAGCTAGATAGATGGATAGATAAATAGAGAGGATAGAGAGATAGAAAGAAGGATATATAGAAAGATAGATAGATATACAGACAGACAGAGCGATAGATAGATACAGATACATATCGATTGACACAAAGCTGTTGCTCATAACCAGGAGATGAATGGTGAAATCACATAGCTAAACTACAAACAAAAAGGAAGAATGAAATCCAGTTTACAAAGTGCAGTAAGCAGCCATAAGAAGAAAACAAATCCTACCATTTGCAATGACGTGGATGGAGCTAGACAGTAGTATGTTCAGAAAAATAGGTCAGGCGGAGAAAGACAATATCAAATGATATCACTCATGTGTGGAGTGTAACAACAAAGAGAAACTGAAGGAAAAAAACAGCAGGATACTCACAGAACCCGAGAGTTGACTAAAAGTTGCCAAAGGGAAAAGGACTGCACAGGGTGGTTCTGAAGGGAGGGATAAGTGTGGGGAGAAAGATTGGGGGCATTAGGATTACCATGTATATTGCGTGGGGTCGCGCGGGACATGGGGAGTGCTGTACAACACAGAGAAGACTAGTAGAGGTTATATAGCATCTTACTACTCCATGATTGACAGCGACTGTATCGGTGTCTTTGAAGGGGTACATGCTGAAGGTGTTTAAAGCATCCAACTATGCTGATGGACAGCGACTTTAAGAGGTTTTTGCTGGTGGACTTGGATAAGGGGGAGCATAGTAAACATAATGTTTTTCACGTGATTGTAGATTAATGATAACAAAAAAATTTTTTAATTGCAATAAGGGCACAGCACTGAATCATCAGAATAAAAGGTCAGGCTCTGAGTGCTGCAAACAAAAGACACAGGGTTAAAAGAACGGATGAAAACTCAAGAAACCTACGTGCTTCCTTACAGGAGACTCACTTGAGATCCAAGGACAAAGACAAACTACAAGCTGAAGGTGTGGGGACAAGTACCCTACACGAGTGAAACTGAAAAACAAACAATCAAACAAATGGATTCTGTTTGAGCCCCCAGAGACAGTCAGTAGAAAATAGCACTATCTGGCCTCCGTGAATTCTTTTTGTTTGTTTTCAGCAAGGCCCAGCCATAGATTTAGTGGTGGAGCAACGTCCTTCTCATTTTCTCTCACCTCAACAACTGGGTTGCTGAAATAATAAGAATCTGGGCCTTTGAAATCTGTGGGTTTTATGATCTTCACGAATGTGAAGTAATAACCACCTAAAGAGGGAAGTTTGGACACTCAAATAAATATGTCACTCCACAATACACTCTTAGCTCCCAACTGCTCCTGTCTAGAAATTGGTGTTCCTTTTAATTTGACCCTCCATCCTATCAGTGGTGTTCACATAGATGTCCTTCAAACATGGTGGTGAGCAAAGCAACAATTTTACGTTTCTGTCGTCCACAGGCCCAGAGGAAGGATACTTGTGGTCTTCAGGGAGCACTTAGTGAATGAATGTGGCTATATACAGACAGGAAGTGAGAAGGAGATGAAAGAGGACAGAGGATAGAGACACGGGTTCAAGTCCCTGCACAACCATTTCCTGGTTTTGTAGGTACACTCGGCCGACACGACCTGCAAGTGTCTCGGTGAACCCAGTACTCTCCCTACAGCCTAGTTACCTTGCAGGATTTTTGGAAGCATAATGTAGGAAAGTGACATAGGATATGTGGTTACCTGTTCTGTACACAAGGACAGATGGGCAGACAGAAAGATGATTGATTGATTGATTGATTGATTGATTGATAGACAGACAGATAGATAGATATAGGTTCATATCGATTAACACAAAGCTATTGCTCATAACCATGAGAGCAATGGTTGAAGGACATAGCAAACTACAAACGAAAAAGAAGAATAAAATCCAGTTTAAAAAGTGCAGTAAGCAGCCATAAGAAGAAAACAAATCCTATCATTGGCAATAACTTGGATGGAGCTCGAGGGTATTATGCTCAGTCAAATAGTCCAGTCGGAGAAATACATGTACCAAATGATTTAACTCATGTGTGGAGTACGATAACAAAGAAAAACTGAAGGAAGAAACAGCAGCATATACACAGTACCCGAGAGTGGACTAAGAGTTACCAAAGAGAAAGGGACTGGGTAGTGTTTGTGGGAAGGGATTGATAAGGGCGGGGAAAAAGAATGGGGGCATTAGGATTAGCATGAATAATGTGTAGGGTGAAGGGTCATTGGGAGGGCTATACAACACAGAGAAGACAAGTAGTGATTCTAGAGCATCTTACGACACGCTGACGGACAGCGACTGAAACTCAGATTTGGCGAGGACTTGGTGAAGGGGTTAGACTAGTTAACATATTGTTCTGCATGTGATTGTATATTAATGAGAACAAAAAAAATTTCAAAGTGCAGTAAGAGCCTAGCTATCAAATATCAGAATAAAAGTACAGGCTTTCACTCTCCAATCTAAAGACACAGGGTTAGAAGAACTGATGAAAACTCAAGATCACCTAAGTGCTCCCTTACTGGAGACTCACTTGTGATCCAAGGACACAGACAAACTACAAGCTGAAGGGGCGGGGACAGGTACCCTATACAAGTGAATCTTTGAAACAAAGAAACAAATGGATTCTGTTTGAGACCCCAGAGACAGTCACTAGAAAATAGTCCTACCTAGCCACCGTGAATTCCTTTTGTTTGGTATCAGCAGTGCCCAGGTATAGATTTAGTGGTACTGCAATGTCCTTCTCATTTTTCTCACATCAACAAATGAATTGCTGTAATAATATGCGTCTGGGCTTTTGAAATCACTGGGTTTTATGATATCCACGATTGTAAAGAAGTAATAACCACATAAAGAGGGAAGTTTGGACACTCAACCAAACACGTCTCTCCACAACACACACTTTGCTCCCAAATGCTCCTGTCTAGAAATAGGTGTTCCTTTTTATTTGTCCCTCCTCCTCTCAGTGGTGAACATGCCAATGTCCCTCAAACATGGTGGTGAGTAAAGCACCAAGTATACTTTTCTGTCTACAACAGGCCCAGAGGAAGTATAATTGGGGTCTTCAGTGAGGACTTAGTCAATGAATGTGGCTAAATACAGTTAGCAAGCGAGAAGGAGGTTTAAGAGGACAGAGGACAGAGATACGGGTTCAAGTCCCTGCACCACCATTTACTGGTTTTGTAAGCACACGCGGCTGATTCGTTCTGCAATTGTCTCAGTGAGCCCAGTGCTCTCCCTACGGCCTAGTGACCTTGCAATGTTTTTGAAAGCATAATGTAGGGAAGTGACATAGTTGATGTAGTTAACTGTTCTGTACATAAGGATAGATGGACAGACAGAAAGAAGATTGTTTCATAGATAGACAGATAGATAGATGACAGATGATCGATAGATTATACACATGATAGAAGACAGGAAGCTAGATAGATGGATAGATAAATAGAGAGGATAGAGAGATAGAAAGAAGGATATATAGAAAGATAGATAGATATACAGACAGACAGAGCGATAGATATATACAGATACATATCGATTGACACAAAGCTGTTGCTCATAACCAGGAGATGAATGGTGAAATCACATAGCTAAACTACAAACAAAAAGGAAGAATGAAATCCAGTTTACAAAGTGCAGTAAGCAGCCATAAGAAGAAAACAAATCCTACCATTTGCAATGACGTGGATGGAGCTAGACAGTAGTATGTTCAGAAAAATAGGTCAGGCGGAGAAAGACAATATCAAATGATATCACTCATGTGTGGAGTATAACAACAAAGAGAAACTGAAGGAAAAAAACAGCAGGATACTCACAGAACCCGAGAGTTGACTAAAAGTTGCCAAAGGGAAAAGGACTGCACAGGGTGGTTCTGAAGGGAAGGATAAGTGTGGGGAGAAAGATTGGGGGCATTAGGATTACCATGTATATTGCGTGGGGTCGCGCGGGACATGGGGAGTGCTGTACAACACAGAGAAGACTAGTAGAGGTTATATAGCATCTTACTACTCCATGATTGACAGCGACTGTATCGGTGTCTTTGAAGGGGTACATGCTGAAGGGGTTTAAAGCATCCAACTATGCTGATGGACAGCGACTTTAAGAGGTTTTTGCTGGTGGACTTGGATAAGGGGGAGCATAGTAAACATAATGTTTTTCACGTGATTGTAGATTAATGATAACAAAAAAATTTTTTAAGTGCAATAAGGGCACAGCACTGAATCATCAGAATAAAAGGTCAGGCTCTGAGTGCTGCAAACAAAAGACACAGGGTTAAAAGAACGGATGAAAACTCAAGAAACCTACGTGCTACCTTACAGGAGACTCACTTGAGATCCAAGGACAAAGACAAACTACAAGCTGAAGGTGTGGGGACAAGTACCCTACACGAGTGAAACTGAAAAACAAACAATCAAACAAATGGATTCTGTTTGAGCCCCCAGAGACAGTCAGTAGAAAATAGCACTATCTGGCCTCCGTGAATTCTTTTTGTTTGTTTTCAGCAAGGCCCAGCCATAGATTTAGTGGTGGAGCAACGTCCTTCTCATTTTCTCTCACCTCAACAACTGGGTTGCTGAAATAATAAGAATCTGGGCCTTTGAAATCTGTGGGTTTTATGATCTTCACGAATGTGAAGTAATAACCACCTAAAGAGGGAAGTTTGGACACTCAAATAAATATGTCACTCCACAATACACTCTTAGCTCCCAACTGCTCCTGTCTAGAAATTGGTGTTCCTTTTAATTTGACCCTCCATCCTATCAGTGGTGTTCACATAGATGTCCTTCAAACATGGTGGTGAGCAAAGCAACAATTTTACGTTTCTGTCGTCCACAGGCCCAGAGGAAGGATACTTGTGGTCTTCAGGGAGCACTTAGTGAATGAATGTGGCTATATACAGACAGGAAGTGAGAAGGAGATGAAAGAGGACAGAGGATAGAGACACGGGTTCAAGTCCCTGCACAACCATTTCCTGGTTTTGTAGGTACACTCGGCCGACACGACCTGCAAGTGTCTCGGTGAACCCAGTACTCTCCCTACAGCCTAGTTACCTTGCAGGATTTTTGGAAGCATAATGTAGGAAAGTGACATAGGATATGTGGTTACCTGTTCTGTACACAAGGACAGATGGGCAGACAGAAAGATGATTGATTGATTGATTGATTGATTGATTGATAGACAGACAGATAGATAGATATAGGTTCATATCGATTAACACAAAGCTATTGCTCATAACCATGAGAGCAATGGTTGAAGGACATAGCAAACTACAAACGAAAAAGAAGAATAAAATCCAGTTTAAAAAGTGCAGTAAGCAGCCATAAGAAGAAAACAAATCCTATCATTGGCAATAACTTGGATGGAGCTCGAGGGTATTATGCTCAGTCAAATAGTCCAGTCGGAGAAATACATGTACCAAATGATTTAACTCATGTGTGGAGTACGATAACAAAGAAAAACTGAAGGAAGAAACAGCAGCATATACACAGTACCCGAGAGTGGACTAAGAGTTACCAAAGAGAAAGGGACTGGGTAGTGTTTGTGGGAAGGGATTGATAAGGGCGGGGAAAAAGAATGGGGGCATTAGGATTAGCATGAATAATGTGTAGGGTGAAGGGTCATTGGGAGGGCTATACAACACAGAGAAGACAAGTAGTGATTCTAGAGCATCTTACGACACGCTGACGGACAGCGACTGAAACTGGGATTTGGCGAGGACTTGGTGAAGGGGTTAGACTAGTTAACATATTGTTCTGCATGTGATTGTATATTAATGAGAACAAAAAAAATTTCAAAGTGCAGTAAGAGCCTAGCTATCAAATATCAGAATAAAAGTACAGGCTTTCACTGCTCCAATCAAAAGACACAGGGTTAGAAGAACTGATGAAAACTCAAGATCACCTAAGTGCTCCCTTACTGGAGACTCACTTGTGATCCAAGGACACAGACAAACTACAAGCTGAAGGGGCGGGGACAGGTACCCTATACAAGTGAATCTTTGAAACAAAGAAAAAAATGGATTCTGTTTGAGACCCCAGAGACAGTCACTAGAAAATAGTCCTACCTAGCCACCGTGAATTCCTTTTGTTTTGTATCAGCAGTGCCCAGGTATAGATTTAGTGGTACTGCAATGTCCTTCTCATTTTTCTCACATCAACAAATGAATTGCTGTAATAATATGCGTCTGGGCTTTTGAAATCACTGGGTTTTATGATATCCACGATTGTAACCAAGTAATAACCACATAAAGAGGGAAGTTTGGACACTCAACTAAACACGTCTCTCCACAACACACACTTTGCTCCCAAATGCTCCTGTCTAGAAATAGGTGTTCCTTTTTATTTGTCCCTCCTCCTATCAGTGGAGAACATGCCAATGTCCCTCAAACATGGTGGTGAGTAAAGCACCAAGTATACTTTTCTGTCTACAACAGCCCAAGAGGAAGTATAATTGGGGTCTTCAGTGAGGACTTAGTCAATGAATGTGGCTAAGTACAGTTAGCAAGCGAGGAGTTTTAAGAGGACAGAGGACAGAGATACGGGTTCAAGTCCCTGCACCACCATTTACTTTGTTTGTAAGCACACGCGGCTGATTCGATCTGCAATTGTCTCAGTGAGCCCAGTGCTCTCCCTACGGCCTAGTGACCTTGCAATGTTTTTGAAAGCATAATGTAGGGAAGTGACATAGTTGATGTAGTTAACTGTTCTGTACATAAGGATAGATGGACAGACAGAAAGAAGATTGTTTCATAGATAGACAGATAGATAGATGACAGATGATCGATAGATTATACACATGATAGAAGACAGGAAGCTAGATAGATGGATAGATAAATAGAGAGGATAGAGAGATAGAAAGAAGGATATATAGAAAGATAGATAGATATACAGACAGACAGAGCGATAGATATATACAGATACATATCGATTGACACAAAGCTGTTGCTCATAACCAGGAGATGAATGGTGAAATCACATAGCTAAACTACAAACAAAAAGGAAGAATGAAATCCAGTTTACAAAGTGCAGTAAGCAGCCATAAGAAGAAAACAAATCCTACCATTTGCAATGACGTGGATGGAGCTAGACAGTAGTATGTTCAGAAAAATAGGTCAGGCAGAGAAAGACAATATCAAATGATATCACTCATGTGTGGAGTATAACAACAAAGAGAAACTGAAGGAAAAAAACAGCAGGATACTCACAGAACCCGAGAGTTGACTAAAAGTTGCCAAAGGGAAAAGGACTGCACAGGGTGGTTCTGAAGGGAGGGATAAGTGTGGGGAGAAAGATTGGGGGCATTAGGATTACCATGTATATTGCGTGGGGTCGCGCGGGACATGGGGAGTGCTGTACAACACAGAGAAGACTAGTAGAGGTTATATAGCATCTTACTACTCCATGATTGACAGGACTGTATCGGTGTCTTTGAAGGGGTACATGCTGAAGGGGTTTAAAGCATCCAACTATGCTGATGGACAGCGACTTTAAGAGGTTTTTGCTGGTGGACTTGGATAAGGGGGAGCATAGTAAACATAATGATCTTCACGTGATTGTAGATTAATGATAACAAAAAAAATTTTTTAAGTGCAATAAGGGCACAGCATTGAATCATCAGAATAAAAGGTCAGGCTCTGAGTGCTGCAAACAAAAGACACAGGGTTAAAAGAACGGATGAAAACTCAAGAAACCTACGTGCTTCCTTTCAGGAGACTCACTTGAGATCCAAGGACAAAGACAAACTAAAAGCTGAAGGTGTGGGGAGAAGTACCCTACACGAGTGAAACTGAAAAACAAACAATCAAACAAATGGATTCTGTTTGAGCCCCCAGAGACAGTCAGTAGAAAATAGCACTATCTGGCCACCGTGAATTCTTTTTGTTTGTTTTCAGCAAGGCTCAGCCATAGATTTAGTGGTGGAGCAACGTCCTTCTCATTTTCTCTCACCTCAACAACTGGGTTGCTGAAATAATAAGAATCTGGGCCTTTGAAATCTGTGGGTTTTATGATCTTCACGAATGTGAAGTAATAACCACGTAAAGAGGGAAGTTTGGACACTCAAATAAATATGTCACTCCACAATACACTCTTAGCTCCCAACTGCTCCTGTCTAGAAATTGGTGTTCCTTTTTATTTGACCCTCCATCCTATCAGTGGTGTTCACATAGACGTCCTTCAAACATGGTGGTGAGCAAGCAACAATTTTACGTTTCTGTCGTCCACAGGCCCAGAGGAAGGATACTTGTGGTCTTCAGGGAGCACTTAGTGAATGAATGTGGCTATATACAGACAGGAAGTGAGAAGGAGATGAAAGAGGACAGAGGATAGAGACAGGGGTTCAAGTCCCTGCACAACCATTTCCTGGTTTTGTAGGTACACTCGGCCGACACGACCTGCAAGTGTCTCGGTGAACCCAGTACTCTCCCTACAGCCTAGTTACCTTGCAGGATTTTTGGAAGATTAATGTAGGAAAGTGACATAGGATATGTGGTTACCAGTTCTGTACACAAGGACAGATGGGCAGACAGAAAGATGATTGATTGATTGATTGATTGATTGATAGACAGACAGATAGATAGATATAGGTTCATATCCATTAACACAAAGCTATTGCTCATAACCATGAGAGCAATGGTTGAAGCACATAGCAAACTACAAACGAAAAAGAAGTATAAAATCCAGTTTAAAAAGTGCAGTAAGCAGCCATAAGAAGAAAACAAGTCCTATCATTGGCAAAAACTTGGATGGAGCTGGAGGGTATTATGCTCAGTCAAATAGGCCAGTCGGAGAAATACATGTACCAAATGATTTAACTCATGTGTGGAGTACGATAACAAAGAAAAACTGAAGGAAGAAACAGCAGCATATACACAGTACCCGAGAGTGGACTAAGAGTTACCAAAGAGAAAGGGACTGGGTAGTGTTTGTGGGAAGGGATTGATAAGGGCGGGGAAAAAGAATGGGGGCATTAGGATTAGCATGAATAATGTGTAGGGTGAAGGGTCATTGTGAGGGCTATACAACACAGAGAAGACAAGTAGTGATTCTAGAGCATCTTACGACACGCTGACGGACAGTGACTGAAACTGGGATTAGGCGAGGACTTGGTGAAGGGGTTAGACTAGTTAACATATTGTTCTGCATGTGATTGTATATTAATGAGAACAAAAAAAATTTCAAAGTGCAGTAAGAGCCTAGCTATCAAATATCAGAATAAAAGTACAGGCTTTCACTGCTCCAATCAAAAGACACAGGGTTAGAAGAACTGATGAAAACTCAAGATCACCTAAGTTCTCCCTTACTGGAGACTCACTTGTGATCCAAGGACACAGACAAACTACAAGCTGAAGGGGCGGGGACAGGTACCCTATACAAGTGAATCTTTGAAACAAAGAAACAAATGGATTCTGTTTGAGACCCCAGAGACAGTCACTAGAAAATAGTCCTACCTAGCCACCGTGAATTCCTTTTGTTTGGTATCAGCAGTGCCCAGGTATAGATTTAGTGGTACTGCAATGTCCTTCTCATTTTTCTCACATCAACAAATGAATTGCTGTAATAATATGCGTCTGGGCTTTAGAAATCACTGGGTTTTATGATATCCACGATTGTAAACAAGTAATAACCACATAAAGAGGGAAGTTTGGACACTCAACTAAACACGTCTCTCCACAACACACACTTTGCTCCCAAATGCTCCTGTCTAGAAATAGGTGTTCCTTTTTATTTGTCCCTCCTCCTATCAGTGGAGAACATGCCAATGTCCCTCAAACATGGTGGTGAGTAAAGCACCAAGTATACTTTTCTGTCTACAACAGCCCAAGAGGAAGTATAATTGGGGTCTTCAGTGAGGACTTAGTCAATGAATGTGGCTAAATACAGTTAGCAAGCGAGAAGGAGTTTTAAGAGGACAGAGGACAGAGATACGGGTTCAAGTCCCTGCACCACCATTTACTGGGTTTGTAAGCACACGCGGCTGATTCGTTCTGCAATTGTCTCAGTGAGCCCAGTGCTCTCCCTACGGCCTAGTGACCTTGCAATGTTTTTGAAAGCATAATGTAGGGAAGTGACATAGTTGATGTAGTTAACTGTTCTGTACATAAGGATAGATGGACAGACAGAAAGAAGATTGTTTCATAGATAGACAGATAGATAGATGACAGATGATCGATAGATTATACACATGATAGAAGACAGGAAGCTAGATAGATGGATAGATAAATAGAGAGGATAGAGAGATAGAAAGAAGGATATATAGAAAGATAGATAGATATACAGACAGACAGAGCGATAGATAGATACAGATACATATCGATTGACACAAAGCTGTTGCTCATAACCAGGAGATGAATGGTGAAATCACATAGCTAAACTACAAACAAAAAGGAAGAATGAAATCCAGTTTACAAAGTGCAGTAAGCAGCCATAAGAAGAAAACAAATCCTACCATTTGCAATGACGTGGATGGAGCTAGACAGTAGTATGTTCAGAAAAATAGGTCAGGCGGAGAAAGACAATATCAAATGATATCACTCATGTGTGGAGTATAACAACAAAGAGAAACTGAAGGAAAAAAACAGCAGGATACTCACAGAACCCGAGAGTTGTCTAAAAGTTGGCAAAGGGAAAAGGACTGCACAGGGTGGTTCTGAAGGGAGGGTTAAGTGTGGGGAGAAAGATTGGGGGCATTAGGATTACCATGTATATTGCGTGGGGTCGCGCGGGACATGGGGAGTGCTGTACAACACAGAGAAGACTAGTAGAGGTTATATAGCATCTTACTACTCCATGATTGACAGGACTGTATCGGTGTCTTTGAAGGGGTACATGCTGAAGGGGTTTAAAGCATCCAACTATGCTGATGGACAGCGACTTTAAGAGGTTTTTGCTGGTGGACTTGGATAAGGGGGAGCATAGTAAACATAATGTTCTTCACGTGATTGTAGATTATTGAAAACAAAAAAAATTTTTTAAGTGCAATAAGGGCACAGCACTGAATCATCAGAATAAAAGGTCAGGCTCTGAGTGCTGCAAACAAAAGACACAGGGTTAAAAGAACGGATGAAAACTCAAGAAACCTACGTGCTTCCTTACAGGAGACTCACTTGAGATCCAAGGACAAAGACAAAATACAAGCTGAAGGTGTGGGGACAAGTACCCTACACGAGTGGAACTGAAAAACAAACAATCAAACAAATGGATTCTGTTTGAGCCCCCAGAGACAGTCAGTAGAAAATAGCACTATCTGGCCACCGTGAATTCTTTTTGTTTGTTTTCAGCAAGGCCCAGCCATAGATTTAGTGGTGGAGCAACGTCCTTCTCATTTTCTCTCACCTCAACAACTGGGTTGCTGAAATAATAAGAATCTGGGCCTTTGAAATCTGTGGGTTTTATGATCTTCACGAATGTGAAGTAATAACCACGTAAAGAGGGAAGTTTGGACACTCAAATAAATATGTCACTAAACAATACACTCTTAGCTCCCAACTGCTCCTGTCTAGAAATTGGTGTTCCTTTTTATTTGACCCTCCATCCTATCAGTGGTGTTCACATGGACGTCCTTCAAACATGGTGGTGAGCAAAGCAACAATTTTACATTTCTGTCGTCCACAGGCCCAGAGGAAGGATACTTGTGGTCTTCAGGGAGCGCTTAGTGAATGAATGTGGCTTTATACAGACAGGAAGTGAGAAGGAGATGAAAGAGGACAGAGGATAGAGACACGGGTTCAAGTCCCTGCACAACCGTTTCCTGGTTTTGTAGGTACACTCGGCCGACACGACCTGCATGTGTCTCGGTGAACCCAGTACTCTCCCTACAGCCTAGTTACCTTGCAGGATTTTTGGAAGCATAATGTAGGAAAGTGACATAGGATATGTGGTTACCTGTTCTGTACACAAGGACAGATGGGCAGACATAAAGATGATTGATTGATTGATTGATTGATTGATAGACAGATAGATAGATATAGGTTCATATCCATTAACACAAAGCTATTGCTCATAACCATGAGAGCAATGGTTGAAGCACATAGCAAACTACAAACGAAAAAGAAGAATAAAATCCAGTTTAAAAAGTGCAGTAAGCAGCCATAAGAAGAAAACAAATCCTATCATTGGCAATAACTTGGATGAAGCTAGTGGGTATTATTCTCAGTCAAATAGTCCAGTCGGAGAAATACATGTTCCAAATGATTTAACTCATGTGTGGAGTACGATAACAAAGAAAAACTGAAGGAAGAAACAGCAGCATATACACAGTACCCGAGAGTGGACTAAGAGTTACCAAAGAGAAAGGGACTGTGTAGTGTTTGTGGGAAGGGATTGATAAGGGCCGGGAAAAAGAATGGGGGCATTAGGATTAGCATGAATAATGTGTAGGGTGAAGGGTCATTGGGAGGGCTATACAACACAGAGAAGACAAGTAGTGATTCTAGAGAATCTTACGACACGCTGACGGACAGCGACTGAAACTGGGATTTGGCGAGGACTTGGTGAAGGGGTTAGACTAGTTAACATATTGTTCTGCATGTGATTGTATATTAATGAGAACAAAAAAAATTTCAAAGTGCAGTAAGAGCCTAGCTATCAAATATCAGAATAAAAGTACAGGCTTTCACTGCTCCAATCAAAAGACACAGGGTTAGAAGAACTGATGAAAACTCAAGATCACCTAAGTGCTCCCTTACTGGAGACTCACTTGTGATCCAAGGACACAGACAAACTACAAGCTGAAGGAGCGGGGACAGGTACCCTATACAAGTGAATCTTTGAAACAAAGAAACAAATATATTCTGTTTGAGACCCCAGAGACAGTCACTAGAAAATAGTCCTACCTAGCCACCGTGAATTCCTTTTGTTTGGTATCAGCAGTGCCCAGGTATAGATTTAGTGGTACTGCAATGTCCTTCTCATTTTTCTCACATCAACAAATGAATTGCTGTAATAATATGCGTCTGGGCTTTTGAAATCACTGGGTTTTATGATATCCACGATTGTAACCAAGTAATAACCACATAAAGAGGGAAGTTTGGACACTCAACTAAACACGTCTCTCCACAACACACACTTTGCTCCCAAATGCTCCTGTCTAGAAATAGGTGTTCCTTTTTATTTGTCCCTCCTCCTATCAGTGGAGAACATGCCAATGTCCCTCAAACATGGTGGTGAGTAAAGCACCAAGTATACTTTTCTGTCTACAACAGCCCAAGAGGAAGTATAATTGGGGTCTTCAGTGAGGACTTAGTCAATGAATGTGGCTAAATACAGTTAGCAAGCGAGAAGGAGTTTTAAGAGGACAGAGGACAGAGATACGGGTTCAAGTCCCTGCACCACCATTTACTGGGTTTGTAAGCACACGCGGCTGATTCGATCTGCAATTGTCTCAGTGAGCCCAGTGCTCTCCCTACGGCCTAGTGACCTTGCAATGTTTTTGAAAGCATAATGTAGGGAAGTGACATAGTTGATGTAGTTAACTGTTCTGTACATAAGGATAGATGGACAGACAGAAAGAAGATTGTTTCATAGATAGAGAGATAGATAGATGACAGATGATCGATAGATTATACACATGATAGAAGACAGGAAGCTAGATAGATGGATAGATAAATAGAGAGGATAGAGAGATAGAAAGAAGGATATATAGAAAGATAGATAGATATACAGACAGACAGAGCGATAGATAGATACAGATACATATCGATTGACACAAAGCTGTTGCTCATAACCAGGAGATGAATGGTGAAATCACATAGCTAAACTACAAACAAAAAGGAAGAATGAAATCCAGTTTACAAAGTGCAGTAAGCAGCCATAAGAAGAAAACAAATCCTACCATTTGCAATGACGTGGATGGAGCTAGACAGTAGTATGTTCAGAAAAATAGGTCAGGCGGAGAAAGACAATATCAAATGATATCACTCATGTGTGGAGTATAACAACAAAGAGAAACTGAAGGAAAAAAACAGCAGGATACTCACAGAACCCGAGAGTTGTCTAAAAGTTGGCAAAGGGAAAAGGACTGCACAGGGTGGTTCTGAAGGGAGGGTTAAGTGTGGGGAGAAAGATTGGGGGCATTAGGATTACCATGTATATTGCGTGGGGTCGCGCGGGACATGGGGAGTGCTGTACAACACAGAGAAGACTAGTAGAGGTTATATAGCATCTTACTACTCCATGATTGACAGGACTGTATCGGTGTCTTTGAAGGGGTACATGCTGAAGGGGTTTAAAGCATCCAACTATGCTGATGGACAGCGACTTTAAGAGGTTTTTGCTGGTGGACTTGGATAAGGGGGAGCATAGTAAACATAATGTTCTTCACGTGATTGTAGATTATTGAAAACAAAAAAAATTTTTTAAGTGCAATAAGGGCACAGCACTGAATCATCAGAATAAAAGGTCAGGCTCTGAGTGCTGCAAACAAAAGACACAGGGTTAAAAGAACGGATGAAAACTCAAGAAACCTACGTGCTTCCTTACAGGAGACTCACTTGAGATCCAAGGACAAAGACAAAATACAAGCTGAAGGTGTGGGGACAAGTACCCTACACGAGTGGAACTGAAAAACAAACAATCAAACAAATGGATTCTGTTTGAGCCCCCAGAGACAGTCAGTAGAAAATAGCACTATCTGGCCACCGTGAATTCTTTTTGTTTGTTTTCAGCAAGGCCCAGCCATAGATTTAGTGGTGGAGCAACGTCCTTCTCATTTTCTCTCACCTCAACAACTGGGTTGCTGAAATAATAAGAATCTGGGCCTTTGAAATCTGTGGGTTTTATGATCTTCACGAATGTGAAGTAATAACCACGTAAAGAGGGAAGTTTGGACACTCAAATAAATATGTCACTCCACAATACACTCTTAGCTCCCAACTGCTCCTGTCTAGAAATTGGTGTTCCTTTTTATTTGACCCTCCATCCTATCAGTGGTGTTCACATGGACGTCCTTCAAACATGGTGGTGAGCAAAGCAACAATTTTACATTTCTGTCGTCCACAGGCCCAGAGGAAGGATACTTGTGGTCTTCAGGGAGCGCTTAGTGAATGAATGTGGCTTTATACAGACAGGAAGTGAGAAGGAGATGAAAGAGGACAGAGGATAGAGACACGGGTTCAAGTCCCTGCACAACCGTTTCCTGGTTTTGTAGGTACACTCGGCCGACACGACCTGCATGTGTCTCGGTGAACCCAGTACTCTCCCTACAGCCTAGTTACCTTGCAGGATTTTTGGAAGCATAATGTAGGAAAGTGACATAGGATATGTGGTTACCTGTTCTGTACACAAGGACAGATGGGCAGACATAAAGATGATTGATTGATTGATTGATTGATTGATAGACAGATAGATAGATATAGGTTCATATCCATTAACACAAAGCTATTGCTCATAACCATGAGAGCAATGGTTGAAGCACATAGCAAACTACAAACGAAAAAGAAGAATAAAATCCAGTTTAAAAAGTGCAGTAAGCAGCCATAAGAAGAAAACAAATCCTATCATTGGCAATAACTTGGATGAAGCTAGTGGGTATTATGCTCAGTCAAATAGTCCAGTCGGAGAAATACATGTTCCAAATGATTTAACTCATGTGTGGAGTACGATAACAAAGAAAAACTGAAGGAAGAAACAGCAGCATATACACAGTACCCGAGAGTGGACTAAGAGTTACCAAAGAGAAAGGGACTGTGTAGTGTTTGTGGGAAGGGATTGATAAGGGCCGGGAAAAAGAATGGGGGCATTAGGATTAGCATGAATAATGTGTAGGGTGAAGGGTCATTGGGAGGGCTATACAACACAGAGAAGACAAGTAGTGATTCTAGTGAATCTTACGACACGCTGACGGACAGCGACTGAAACTGGGATTTGGCGAGGACTTGGTGAAGGGGTTAGACTAGTTAACATATTGTTCTGCATGTGATTGTATATTAATGAGAACAAAAAAAATTTCAAAGTGCAGTAAGAGCCTAGCTATCAAATATCAGAATAAAAGTACAGGCTTTCACTGCTCCAATCAAAAGACACAGGGTTAGAAGAACTGATGAAAACTCAAGATCACCTAAGTGCTCCCTTACTGGAGACTCACTTGTGATCCAAGGACACAGACAAACTACAAGCTGAAGGAGCGGGGACAGGTACCCTATACAAGTGAATCTTTGAAACAAAGAAACAAATATATTCTGTTTGAGACATCAGAGACAGTCACTAGAAAATAGTCCTACCTAGCCACCGTGAATTCCTTTTGTTTGGTATCAGCAGTGCCCAGGTATAGATTTAGTGGTACTGCAATGTCCTTCTCATTTTTCTCACATCAACAAATGAATTGCTGTAATAATATGCGTCTGGGCTTTTGAAATCACTGGGTTTTATGATATCCACGATTGTAACCAAGTAATAACCACATAAAGAGGGAAGTTTGGACACTCAACTAAACACGTCTCTCCACAACACACACTTTGCTCCCAAATGCTCCTGTCTAGAAATAGGTGTTCCTTTTTATTTGTCCCTCCTCCTATCAGTGGAGAACATGCCAATGTCCCTCAAACATGGTGGTGAGTAAAGCACCAAGTATACTTTTCTGTCTACAACAGCCCAAGAGGAAGTATAATTGGGGTCTTCAGTGAGGACTTAGTCAATGAATGTGGCTAAATACAGTTAGCAAGCGAGAAGGAGTTTTAAGAGGACAGAGGACAGAGATACGGGTTCAAGTCCCTGCACCACCATTTACTGGGTTTGTAAGCACACGCGGCTGATTCGATCTGCAATTGTCTCAGTGAGCCCAGTGCTCTCCCTACGGCCTAGTGACCTTGCAATGTTTTTGAAAGCATAATGTAGGGAAGTGACATAGTTGATGTAGTTAACTGTTCTGTACATAAGGATAGATGGACAGACAGAAAGAAGATTGTTTCATAGATAGAGAGATAGATAGATGACAGATGATCGATAGATTATACACATGATAGAAGACAGGAAGCTAGATAGATGGATAGATAAATAGAGAGGATAGAGAGATAGAAAGAAGGATATATAGAAAGATAGATAGATATACAGACAGACAGAGCGATAGATAGATACAGATACATATCGATTGACACAAAGCTGTTGCTCATAACCAGGAGATGAATGGTGAAATCACATAGCTAAACTACAAACAAAAAGGAAGAATGAAATCCAGTTTACAAAGTGCAGTAAGCAGCCATAAGAAGAAAACAAATCCTACCATTTGCAATGACATGGATGGAGCTAGAAAGTAGTATGTTCAGAAAAATAGGTCAGGCGGAGAAAGACAATATCAAATGATATCACTCATGTGTGGAGTATTACAACAAAGAGAAACTGAAGGAAAAAAACAGCAGGATACTCACAGAACCCGAGAGTTGTCTAAAAGTTGGCAAAGGGAAAAGGACTGCACAGGGTGGTTCTGAAGGGAGGGATAAGTGTGGGGAGAAAGATTGGGGGCATTAGGATTACCATGTATATTGCGTGGGGTCGCGCGGGACATGGGGAGTGCTGTACAACACAGAGAAGACTAGTAGAGGTTATATAGCATCTTACTACTCCATGATTGACAGGACTGTATCGGTGTCTTTGAAGGGGTACATGCTGAAGGGGTTTAAAGCATCCAACTATGCTGATGGACAGCGACTTTAAGAGGTTTTTGCTGGTGGACTTGGATAAGGGGGAGCATAGTAAACATAATGTTCTTCACGTGATTGTAGATTAATGATAACAAAAAAAATTTTTTAAGTGCAATAAGGGCACAGCACTGAATCATCAGAATAAAACGTCAGGCTCTGAGTGCTGCAAACAAAAGACACAGGGTTAAAAGAACGGATGAAAACTCAAGAAACCTACA
The DNA here is from genome assembly GCF_030020395.1 of Manis pentadactyla. Lineage (NCBI taxonomy): Eukaryota > Metazoa > Chordata > Mammalia > Pholidota > Manidae > Manis > Manis pentadactyla. Next base: position 198,164 of record NW_026644672.1, read on the forward strand.
TGCTTCCTTACAGGAGACTCACTTGAGATCCAAGGACAAAGACAAAATACAAGCTGAAGGTGTGGGGACAAGTACCCTACACGAGTGAAACTGAAAAACAAACAATCAAACAAATGGATTCTGTTTGAGCCCCCAGAGACAGTCAGTAGAAAATAGCACTATCTGGCCACCGTGAATTCTTTTTGTTTGTTTTCAGCAAGGCCCAGCCATAGATTTAGTGGTGGAGCAACGTCCTTCTCATTTTCTCTCACCTCAACAACTGGGTTGCTGAAATAATAAGAATCTGGGCCTTTGAAATCTGTGGGTTTTATGATCTTCACGAATGTGAAGTAATAACCACGTAAAGAGGGAAGTTTGGACACTCAAATAAATATGTCACTCCACAATACACTCTTAGCTCCCAACTGCTCCTGTCTAGAAATTGGTGTTCCTTTTTATTTGACCCTCCATCCTATCAGTGGTGTTCACATAGACGTCCTTCAAACATGGTGGTGAGCAAAGCAACAATTTTATGTTTCTGTCGTCCACAGGCCCAGAGGAAGGATACTTGTGGTCTTCAGGGAGCGCTTAGTGAATGAATGTGGCTTTATACAGACAGGAAGTGAGAAGGAGATGAAAGAGGACAGAGGATAGAGACACGGGTTCAAGTCCCTGCACAACCGTTTCCTGGTTTTGTAGGTACACTCGGCCGACACGACCTGCATGTGTCTCGGTGAACCCAGTACTCTCCCTACAGCCTAGTTACCTTGCAGGATTTTTGGAAGCATAATGTAGGAAAGTGACATAGGATATGTGGTTACCTGTTCTGTACACAAGGACAGATGGGCAGACAGAAAGATGATTGATTGATTGATTGATTGATTGATAGACAGATAGATAGATATAGGTTCATATCCATTAACACAAAGCTATTGCTCATAACCATGAGAGCAATGGTTGAAGCACATAGCAAACTACAAACGAAAAAGAAGAATAAAATCCAGTTTAAAAAGTGCAGTAAGCAGCCATAAGAAGAAAACAAATCCTATCATTGGCAATAACTTGGATGAAGCTAGAGGGTATTATGCTCAGTCAAATAGTCCAGTCGGAGAAATACATGTTCCAAATGATTTAACTCATGTGTGGAGTACGATAACAAAGAAAAACTGAAGGAAGAAACAGCAGCATATACACAGTACCCGAGAGTGGACTAAGAGTTACCAAAGAGAAAGGGACTGGGTAGTGTTTGTGGGAAGGGATTGATAAGGGCGGGGAAAAAGAATGGGGGCATTAGGATTAGCATGAATAATGTGTAGGGTGAAGGGTCATTGGGAGGGCTATACAACACAGAGAAGACAAGTAGTGATTCTAGAGCATCTTACGACACGCTGACGGACAGCGACTGAAACTGGGATTTGGCGAGGACTTGGTGAAGGGGTTAGACTAGTTAACATATTGTTCTGCATGTGATTGTATATTAATGAGAACAAAAAAATTTCAAAGTGCAGTAAGAGCCTAGCTATCAAATATCAGAATAAAAGTACAGGCTTTCACTGCTCCAATCAAAAGACACAGGGTTAGAAGAACTGATGAAAACTCAAGATCACCTAAGTGCTCCCTTACTGGAGACTCACTTGTGATCCAAGGACACAGACAAACTACAAGCTGAAGGGGCGGGGACAGGTACCCTATACAAGTGAATCTTTGAAACAAAGAAACAAATATATTCTGTTTGAGACCCCAGAGACAGTCACTAGAAAATAGTCCTACCTAGCCACCGTGAATTCCTTTTGTTTGGTATCAGCAGTGCCCAGGTATAGATTTAGTGGTACTGCAATGTCCTTCTCATTTTTCTCACATCAACAAATGAATTGCTGTAATAATATGCGTCTGGGCTTTTGAAATCACTGGGTTTTATGATATCCACGATTGTAAAGAAGTAATAACCACATAAAGAGGGAAGTTTGGACACTCAACCAAACACGTCTCTCCACAACACACACTTTGCTCCCAAATGCTCCTGTCTAGAAAAAGGTGTTCCTTTTTATTTGTCCCTCCTCCTATCAGTGGTGAACATGCCAATGTCCCTCAAACATGGTGGTGAGTAAAGCACCAATTATACTTTTCTGTCTACAACAGGCCCAGAGGAAGTATAATTGGGGTCTTCAGTGAGGACTTAGTCAATGAATGTGGCTAAATACAGTTAGCAAGCGAGAAGGAGGCTTAAGAGCACAGAGGACAGAGATACGGGTTCAAGTAACTGCACCACCATTTACTGGTTTTGTAAGCACACGCGGCTGATTCGATCTGCAATTGTCTCAGTGAGCCCAGTGCTCTCCCTACGGCCTAGTGACCTTGCAATGTTTTTGAAAGCATAATGTAGGGAAGTGACATAGTTGATGTAGTTAACTGTTCTGTACATAAGGATAGATGGACAGACAGAAAGAAGATTGTTTCATAGAGAGACAGATAGATAGATGACAGATGATCGATAGATTATACACATGATAGAAGACAGGAAGCTAGATAGATGGATAGATAAATAGAGAGGATAGATAGAAAGAAGGATATATAGAAAGATAGATAGATATACAGACAGACAGAGCGATAGATAGATACAGATATATATCGATTGACACAAAGCTGTTGCTCATAACCAGGAGTTGAATGGTGAAATCACATAGCTAAATTACAAACAAAAAGGAAGAATGAAATCCAGTTTACAAAGTGCAGTAAGCAGCCATAAGAAGAAAACAAATCCTACCATTTGCAATGACGTGGATGGAACTAGACAGTAGTATGTTCAGAAAAATACGTCAGGCGGAGAAAGACAATATCAAATGATATCACTCATGTGTGGAGTATAACAACAAAGAGAAACTGAAGGAAAAAAACAGCAGGATACTCACAGAACCCGAGAGTTGACTAAAAGTTGCCAAAGGGAAAAGGACTGCACAGGGTGGTTCTGAAGGGAGGGATAAGTGTGGGGAGAAAGATTGGGGGCATTAGGATTACCATGTATATTGCGTGGGGTCGCGCGGGTCATGGGGAGTGCTGTACAACACAGAGAAGACTAGTAGAGGTTATATAGCATCTTACTACTCCATGATTGACAGCGACTGTATCGGTGTCTTTGAAGGGGTACATGCTGAAGGGGTTTAAAGCATCCAACTATGCTGATGGACAGCGACTTTAAGAGGTTTTTGCTGGTGGACTTGGATAAGGGGGAGCATAGTAAACATAATGTTCTTCACGTGATTGTAGATTAATGATAACAAAAAAATTTTTTAAGTGCAATAAGGGCACAGCACTGAATCATCAGAATAAAAGGTCAGGCTCTGAGTGCTGCAAACAAAAGACACAGGGTTAAAAGAACGGATGAAAACTCAAGAAATCTACGTGCTTCCTTGCAGGAGACTCACTTGAGATCCAAGGACACAGACAAACTACAAGCTGAAGGTGTGGGGACAAGTACCCTACACGAGTGAAACTGAAAAACAAACAGTCAAACAAATGGATTCTGTTTGAGCCCCCAGAGAGAGTCAGTAGAAAATAGCACTATCCGGAAACCGTGAATTCTTTTTGTTTGTTTTCAGCAAGGCCCAGCCATAGATTTAGTGGTGGAGCAACGTCCTTCTCATTATCTCTCACCTCAACAACTGGGTTGCTGAAATAATAAGAATCTGGGCCTTTGAAATCTGTGGGTTTTATGATCTTCACGAATGTGAAGTAATAACCACCTAAAGAGGGAAGTTTGGACACTCAAATAAATATGTCACTCCACAATACACTCTTAGCTCCCAACTGCTCCTGTCTAGAAATTGGTGTTCCTTTTTATTTGACCCTCCATCCTATCAGTGGTGTTCACATAGATGTCCTTCAAACATGGTGGTGAGCAAAGCAACAATTTTACGTTTCTGTCGTCCACAGGCACAGAGGAAGGATACTTGTGGTCTTCAGGGAGCACTTAGTGAATGAATGTGGCTATATACAGACAGGAAGTGAGAAGGAGATGAAAGAGGACAGAGGATAGAGACACGGGTTCAAGTCCCTGCACAACCATTTCCTGGTTTTTTAGGTACACTCGGCCGACACGAACTGCAAGTGTCTCGGTGAACCCAGTGCTCTCCCTACAGCCTAGTTACCTAGCAGGATTTTTGGAAGCATAATGTAGGAAAGTGACATAGGATATGTGGTTACCAGTTCTGTACACAAGGACAGATGGGCAGACAGAAAGATGATTGATTGATTGATTGATTGACAGATAGACAGACAGATAGATAGATATAGGTTCATATCGATTAACACAAAGCTATTGCTCATAACCATGAGAGCAATGGTTGAAGCACATAGCAAACTACAAACAAAAAAGAACAATAAAATCCAGTTTAAAAAGTGCAATAAGCAGCCATAAGAAGAAAACAAAACGTATCATTGGCAATAACTTGGATGGAGCTAGAGGGTATTATGCTCAGTCAAATCTGCCAGTCGGAGAAATACATGTACCAAATCATTTAACTCATGTGTGGAGTACGATAACAAAGAAAAACTGAAGGAAGAAACAGCAGCATATACACAGTACCCGAGAGTGGAATAACAGTTAAAAAAGAGAAAGGGACTGGGTAGTGTTTGTGGGAAGGGATTGATAATGGCGGGGAAAAAGAATGGGGGCATTAGGATTAGCATGAATAATGTGTAGGGTGAATGGTCATTAGGAGGGCTATACAACACAGAGAAGACAAGTAGAGATTCTAGAGCATGTTACGACACGCTGACGGACAGCGACTGAAACTGGGATTTGGCGATGACTTCGTGAAGGGATTAGACTAGTAAACATATTGTTCTGCATGTGGTTGTATATTAATGAGAATAAAAAAATTTCAAAGTGCTCTAAGAGCCTAGCTATCAAATATCAGAATAAAAGTACAGGCTTTCACTGCTCCAATCAAAAGACACAGGGTTAGAAGGACGGATGAAAACTTAAGATCACCTAAGTGCTCCCTTACTGGAGACTCACTTGTGATCCAAGGACACAGACAAACTACAAGCTGAAGGGGCGGGGACAGGTAACCTATACAAGTGAATCTTTGAAACAAAGAAACAAATGGATTCTGTTTGAGTCCCCAGAGACAGTCACTAGAAAATAGTCCTACCTAGACACCGTGAATTCCTTTTGTTTGGTATCAGCAGTGCCCAGGTATAGATTTAGTGGTACTGCAATGTCCTTCTCATTTTTTTCACATCAACAAAAATTGCTTTAATAATATGCGTCTGGGCTTTTGAAATCACTGTGTTTTATGATATCCACGATTGTAAAGATGTAATAACCACATAAAGAGGGAAGTTTGGACACTCAACCAAACACGTCTCTCCACAACACACACTTTGCTCCCAAATGCTCCTATCTAGAAATAGGTGTTCCTTTTATTTGTCCCTCCTCCTATCAGTGGTGAACATGCCAATGTCCCTCAAACATGGTTTTGAGTAAAGCACCAAGTATACTTCTCTGTCTACAACAGGCCCAGAGGAAGTATAATTGGGGTCTTCACTGAGGACTTAGTCAATGAATGTGGCTAAATACAGTTAGCAAGCGAGAAGGAGTTTTAAGAGGAGAGAGGATAGAGATACGGGTTCAAGTCCCTGCACCACCATTTAGGTTTTGTAAGCACACGCGGTTGATTCGATCTGCAATTGTCTCAGTGATCCCAGTGCTCTCCCTACGGCCTAGTGACCTTGCATTGTTTTTGAAATCATAATGTAGGTAAGTGACATAGGTGATGTAGTTAACTGTTCTGTACATAAGTATAGAAGGACAGACAGAAAGAAGATTGTTTCATAGATAGACAGATAGATAGATGACAGATGATCGATAGATTATACACATGATAGAAGACAGGAAGCTAGATAGATGGATAGATAAATAGAGAGGATAGAGAGATAGAAAGAAGGATATATAGTAAGATAGATAGATATACAGACAGACAGAGCGATAGATAGATACAGATACATATCGATTGACACAAAGCTGTTGCTCATAACCAGGAGATGAATGGTGAAATCACATAGCTAAACTACAAACAAAAAGGAAGAATGAAATCCAGTTTACAAAGTGCAGTAAGCAGCCATAAGAAGAAAACAAATCCTACCATTTGCAATGACGTGGATGGAGCTGGACTGTAGTATGTTCAGAAAAATAGGTCAGGCGGAGAAAGACAATATCAAATGATATCACTCATGTGTGGAGTATAACAACAAAGAGAAACTGAAGGAAAAAAACAGCACTATACTCACAGAACCCGAGAGTTGACTAAAAGTTGCCAAAGGGAAAAGGACTGCACAGGGTGGTTCTGAAGGGAGGGATAAGTGTGGGGAGAAAGATTGGGGGCATTAGGGTTACCATGTATATTGTGTGGGATCGCGCGGGACATGGGGTGTGCTGTACAACCCAGAGAAGACTAGTAGATATTATATAGCATCTAACTACTCGCTGATTGACAGTGACTGTAACGGGGTCTTTGGATGGGGTCATGGTGAAGGGGTCTATAGCATCCAACTACACTAATCGAAGGCGACTGAAGAGGTTTTTCGGGGGGACTTGGTGAAAGGGGGAGTATAGTAAACATAATGTTCCTCACGTGATTGTAGATTAATGATAACAAAAAAAAATTTTTCTGTGCAATAAGGGCACAGGTCTGAATCATCAGAATAAATGTTCACTCTCTGAGTGCTGCAAACAAAAGACACAGGGTTAAAAGAAGGGATGAAAATTTAAGACACCTACGTGCTTTCGTACATGAGACTCCCTTGAAATCCAAGGACACAAACTACATGCCAAAGGTGTGGGGCAATTACCCTACAAAAGTGAAACTGGGAAGCAAACAAACAAATGAAATTTGTTTGAATTCCCAGAGAAAGTCAGCAGAAAATAACCCTATATGGCCACAGTGAATTATTTTTGTTTGGTTTCAGCAGATCCCAGCCATAGATTTGGTGGTGCAGCAACATACTTCTCATTTTCTCTCACCTCAACAACTGAGTTGCAGTAATAATAAGCATCTGGGCCTTTGAAATCAGTGGTTTTGATGATGTTCACGAATGTGAGGATCTAATAACCACCTAAAGAGGGATGTTTGGACACTCAAATAAACACGTCAATCCACAATACACTCTTAGCTTCCAACTGCTCCTGCCTAGAAATCGGTGTTCATTTTTATTTGACCCTCCGTCCTATCGGCGTTGATCACGCTGATGTCCTTCAAACATTTTGGTGAGCAAAGCAACATGTTTACTTTTCTGTCGACAACAATCCCAGCGGAATGATACTGGTGGTCTTCAGCGAGCACTTACTCACTGAATGTGGCTAAATACAGACAGCAAGTTAGAAGGAGATGAAAGAGGACAGAGGATAGAGACACGGGTTCAAGTCCCGGCACAACCATTTCCTGAATTTGTAGGTACACGCGGCCGACTCGAACTGCAACTGTTTCGGTGAACCCAGTGCTCTCTCTACAGCCTAGATACTTTGCAGGATTTTTGGAAGCATAGTGTAGGAAAGTGATATAGGAAATATGGTTAACATTTCTGTACACAAGGACAGATGGGCAGTCAAAAAGATGACTGATTGATTGATAAATAGATAGACAGACAGATAGATAGCTATAGGTACATATCGATTAACAAAAAGCTACTGCTCATAACCAGGAGAGCAATGGTGAAAGCACATAGCAAAAATACAAAAAAAAAGAAGAATGAAATCCAATTTAAAAAGTGCAGTAAGCAGCCATAAGAAGAAAACAAATCCTATCATTTGCAAAAACGTGGATGGAGCTATAGGGTATTATGCTCAGTCAAGTAGGCCAGGTGTAGAAATACATGTACCAAATGATTTCACTCATGTGTGGAGTATGATAACAAAGAAAAACTGAAGGAAAAAACAGCTGCAGACTCACAGAACCCGAGAGTGGACTAACAGTTAACAAGGAAAAAGGGAATGGGTAGGGTTTGTGGGAAGGGAGTAATAAGGGCAGGGAAAAAGAATGGGGGCATTTGGATAAGCATGTATAATGTGTAGGGTGGGGTGTCATGGGTAGGGCTGTACAACACAGAGAAGACATGTAGTGATCCTACAGCATCTTAGTACATGCTGACAGACAGCGACTATACATGGGATTTTGGGGGGGACTTGGTGAAGGGGGTAGACCGGAAATCATAAAGTTATGAATGTGATTGTACGTTAATGAGAACAAAATATTTCAAAGTGCTGTAAGAGCACAGCTCTCAAATATCAGAATAAAAGTACAGGCATTGAGTGCTCCAATCAAAAGACACAGGGTTAGAAGAACTGATGAAAACTCAAGACCACCTACGAGTTCCCTTACTGGAGACTCACTTGAGATCCAAGGACCCAGACAATCTACAAGATGAAGGGGCGGGGACAGGTACCCTACACAAGTGAAACTGAGAAACAAACAAACAAATGGATTCTGTTTGAATCCCCAGAGGGAGTCAGTAGAAAATAGCCACATCTAGCCACCGTGAATTCTTTTGTTTGGTTTCAGCAGTGCTCAGGCATATATTTAGTGGTGCAGCAACTTCCTTCTCATTCCCTCTCACCTCAACAAATGAATTGCTGTAATAATATGTGTCTGGGATTTAAAATCATTGCTTTTTATGATGTTCACGAATATAAATAAGTAAGAACCACCTAAAGAGAGAAGTTTTTCCCCTCAAATAAACACTTCACTCCACAACACACTCTTTGTTCCCAACTGCTCCTGTCCAGAAATAGGTGCTCCTTTATACTTGTCCCTCCACCTATCAGCAGTGATCACGCCGATGTCCCTGAAACAAGGTGTTGTGCAAAGAAAAAAGTACACTTTTCTGTCGACAGCAGGCCCAGACGAAGGATACTTGTGGTCGTCAGGGATCACTTACTCACTGAATGTGGCTAAATAAAGTCACCAAGCGAGCAGGAAGTATAAGAGGACAGAGGACAGAGATACGGGTTCAAGTCCTTTCACCTCCATTTACTGCTTTTGTAAGCACACGTGGCAGACTCTACCTGAAAGTGTATCGGTGAACACAGTGCTCTCCTTATGGCTTAGATACCTTGCAAGATTTCTGGAAGCATAATGTAGGGAAGAGACATAGGCTATGTTGTTAACTGTTCTGAACATAAGGATAGAAGGGCAGACAAAAGGATGATTGATTCATAGATAGATAGGAAGACAGAAAACAGATGAAAGATAGATAGTTGGTACATAGATTGATAGATGGTAGATATCATAGATAGATTAAAGGAAGATAGATATTTAGATAGAAAGATACACAGATACGTAGATACATGCATACATAGATACATAGATAGACAGACAGTCCGTTAGATAGATAGATACAGATACATATCGATTGAAACAAAGCTATTGTTCATATCCATTAGTTGAATGGTGAATAACATAGTTAAAGTACAAACAAAAAGGAAGAATGAAATCCAGTTTAAAAAGTGCAGTAAGCAGCCTTAAGAAGAAAACAAATACTACTATTTGCAATAACGTGGATGGAGCTAGACGGTAGTATGTTCATAGAAATAGGCCAGGCGGAGAAAGACAAGTACCAAATGATTTCATTCATGTGTGGAGTATAACAACAAAGAAAAACTGAAGGAAAAAAACATCAGCAGACTCACTGAATCGGGGAGTTGTCTAAAAGTTACCAAAGGGAAAAGGACTGGGCTGGGTGAGTCTGAAGGGATGGACAAGTGTGGGGAGAAAGAATGGGGCCATTAGGATTAGCACGTGTAATGCATGGGGTCGGGTGTCCATGGGGAGTACTGTACAACACAGAGAAGACTAGTAGAGTTCATATAGCTTCTTACTACTCACTGATGGACAGCGACTGTTACGGGGTCTGTGGGGGGGACATGGTGAAGAGGTCTGCAGCATCCAACTACGCTGATCGAAAGCGACTGAAGACGTTTTTCGGGGGAACTTGGTGAAGGGGGGAACATAGTAAACATAATGTTCTTCACGTGATTGTAATTTAATGATAAAAAAAATTCTTTTAGCGCAATATGTGCACAGCTCTGAATCAACAGAATAAAAGGTCAGGCACTGAGTGCTGCAAACAAAAGATACAGGGTTAAAAGAAGGGATGAAAACTCAAGGCACCTACGTGCTTACTTACAGGAGACTCACTTTAGATCCAAGGACACAGGCAAACTACAAGCCGAAGGTGAGTGGACAAGTACCATACACGAGTGAAACTGAAAAACAAACAATCAAACAAATGGATTCTGTTTGAGACCCCAGAGACATTCAGCAGAAAATAGCCCTATCTGGCCACCGTGAATTCTTTTTGTTTGGCTTCAGCAGTTACCATCCATAGATTTAGTGGTGCAGTAACATACTTCTCATTTTCTCTCACCTCAACAACTGAGTTGCTGTAATAATAAGCATCTGGGCCTTTGAAATCAGTGGGTTTTATGATGTTCACGAATGTTAAGATCTAATAACCACTTAAAGAGGGTTATTTGGACACTCAAATAAACACGTCTCTCCACAATACACTCTTAGGTCCCTACTGCTCCTGTCTAGTAATTGGTGTTCCTTTTTATTTGACCCTCCGTCCTATCGGCGTTGATCACGCTGATGTCCTTCAAACATGGTGGTGAGCAAAGCAACAAGTTTACTTTTCTATCGACAACAGGCCCAGAGGAATGATTCTCGTGGTCTTTAGGGAGCACTTAGTCAATGAATGTGGCTAAATACAGACCGCAAGTTAGAAGGAGATGAAAGAGAACAGAGGATAGAGAAACGGGTTCAAGTCCTGGCAAAACCATTTCCTGGTTCTGTTGGTACACGCGGTAGACTCGACCTGCAAGTGTCTCAGTGAACCCAGTTCTCTCTCTACAGCCTAGATAATTTGCAGGATTTATGGAGGCATAGTGTAGGAAAGTGATATAGGATATATGGTTAACTGTTCTGTACACAAGGACAGATGATCAGACAAAAAGATGATTGATTGATTTATTTATTGATAAATAGATAGACAGATAGAAAGATAGGTATAAGTACATATCGATTAACACAAATCTACTGCTCATAACCAGGAGAGCAATGGTGAAAGCACATAGCGAAACTACAAAGAAAAAAGAAGAATGAAATCCAGTTTAAAAAGTACTGTAAGCAGCCATAAGAAGAAAACAAATCCTATCTTTTGCAATAATGTGGATGGAGCTAGATTGTATTATGCTCAGTCAAATAGGTCAGGCGTGGAAAGACATGTACCAAATGATTTCCCTCATGTGTGGAGTTTGATAACAAAGAAAAACTGAAGGAAAAACAGCGGCAGAGTCACAGATCCCGAGAGTGGACTGAGAGTTAGCAAAGGGAAAGTGTCTGGGCAGGGTAGGTGGGAAGGGTGTAATAAGGGCGGTGAGAAATAAAGGGGACATTAGGCTTAGCAAGTATAATGTGTGGGGTGTGGGGTGCATGGGGAGGGCTGTAGAACATAGAGAAGACAGGTAGTGATTCTAGAGCATCTTACTACACTGCCGGACACCAACTGTAACGGGGTGTGTGTGTGCTGAAATGGTGAAGGTGTCTACAGCATCCAACTACTCTGATGGACAGCGACTGTGACGGGGATTTTGGGGGGGACTTGATGTACTTGCTGAACATAATGTTCTTCGGGTGATTGTAGATTAATGATCAGGTAAAATGTTTTTAAGTGCAATAAGGACACAGCTCTAAATTGTCAGAATAATTGGACAGGCTTTGAGTACTCCAATCAAAAGACACAGGGATAAAAGAAGGTATGATAACTCAAGACCACCTACGTGCTCCCTTACAGGAGACTCACTTGAGATCCAAGAACAAAGACAAACTATAAGTTGAGGGGGTGGGGACAGGTTCCCAAGACAAGTGAAACAGAAAAACGAAAAAAAAAAAGATATGCTGATGGGTTTAAAGATGGCGGCTCATGTGAGAGGGGTGCAGAAACCTCCTACAAAACCGAAAGCACATACATACGTATTGTATGGAAATAGAACAACTACACCAAATCCTGGAAGAGCAGCATTGAAGAACGCTGCTGTGGCAGGCTGGCACCTCAAGGAGAAGTGTGACGTATAGCCCTGGAGATGTGCTCTAGGAGCACGAACCTACCGTGCACTTGCTGCCTTCTGGAGTATCGGTGGGGTTGGAAAGCAAAGAAAGGTGGAAGACTTCGAGAGACTTGAGATTCCAGCCTCTTGTGGGACAAACCAGGTATCCACATCCGGCCGGTGTGGGAAAAAGAAAGGCAGACAGCCTGAGAGACTTCCTAACAGCGAGAGAACTGCTAAAGGGGCAAGGCTCTCACAGGGCATGCCGCTCAGGAGAAAGGACAGGTGTGCCAAACTGCCCAGGTGCACTCTGCTCGGCAGGCGGGGGAGCTTTCAGGAGCTCCGGCGCTCCATTAACCTGTCTTGCCTCGCAGCTCCAAGGCCCCTTACCGTGCTGTGACTAGTACATGGCGTGCTTCCCCGCTGGCACTGGCCTGCAAAACGGCCGACCGCACCTGCATCAGCTTCTCCCTGCATGCTCTGCAAACTAGCCCTGGCAGTGGAGACAGGCTCTGCGGCCGGGAAGCAGGAAAGAGCTCTTTAGTCCAGGCGGGGGTGGGCACCGACACCGCTCCCCTGGGACCCCTGCCATCCCCACAAGGGCTGAGCATCTCCAGACATTAAAACTTCTGGGAGGTAGAGGGCGCCACCTACAAATATGATCCTTCAAAGGAACCTGATAACTGGACTCAACTCAATTTTCCTGAGAAAGAGATCATGCTCAGGGAGCTACAGAAAATAAAATTGTCACTGTCTCTCGAGCGGAATTCTCTCTCTCTCTCTCACTCCTGGGCGCGCTGCTGAGGCCCTGTTCCGAGAGGGGTGCTGCGACAGCCCAGTAGGAATGGCACAGCTCTCTGGTCCACCATGGCCGGTGCCAGGACAGTCCCACAAAGGCTCTGACTGAAGTGCAAATGGAGGACGCCGCACTTCTAACTCCGCAGGAAAGACAACATTGCCGCATGCAAGCCTTCACATCAATGGCTAGAGGCTACGAGGCTGCACCGATACGAGGTGACGTCAACACCCCAGGCTTCATCTCCTTGGCATTCTTTTTTCCCTATGACCCTTGAAAGCAGCACATGGAAAGATGCATCCTACCAGTCTCCACAAAACTTCATGACTTAGTTTTACGCTAGATGTTCCTGCATCACAGCTTCTCCTCTTTGTTCCTGTTTTCTTGGCTGGATGGTGATCTGGAAAAAAATATTAGTCAGATTTGGAATGAAGTGGTAGGGGGTTTAGAAAGATTCTGTCTGACCAACATAAGTAGAACCAAAAGACATCCTTCAGTACGGGAGAATATATTCACTGATGACATACTTGATAAGGTGTTGTCATCAAAAACATGTATCAAGAGCTCACGAACCTCAACACACAAAAAGCAAATGAATACAATTACAAAATGGGCAGTGGATCTTAACAGACACTTCTCCACAGAAGCAATTTTAGGTGGCTGACAGGCACATGAAAAGACGCTCCACATCGATAACCATCAGAGAAAAGCACATTAAAACCACAATGTCGTATCACCTCACACCAGTTAGGATGGCCAGCACCCGAAAGACAGACAACAACAGATGTTGGGAACGGTGTGGAGAAAGGGGAACCCTCCTACACTGCTGGTGGGAATGTCAGTCAGCACAACCATTGTGGAAAGCAGTATGGAGGTTCCCCAAAAAACCAAAAAACAGAAATACCATTTGTCGCAGGAATTCGTCTCCTAGGAATTTACCCTAAGAGAGCAGGAGCCCAGTTTGAAAGGGTCACGTGAACCCCTATATTGATCGCAGCACTATTTACAATACCCAAGAAATGGAAGCAACCTAAGTGTCCATCAGGAGATGAATGGATAAAGAAGAGGTGGTACATACACGCTATGGAATATTAGTAAGCCATAAGAAGAAAGCAAATCCTACCACCATTTGCAACAACAAGGAAGGAGCTAGAGGGTGTTATGCTCAGTGAAATAAGCCCAGTGGGGAAAGACAAGTATCCAAGGATTTCACTCCTCTGTGCGGTATGAGAACAAAGCAAAAACGGAAAGGAACAAAACAGGAGCAGACTCACAAAACCCAAGAATAGACTTGCAGTTTCCAAAGGGAAAGGTACCTGGGAGAATGGGTGCGAAGATAGGGATATGGGGGTAAAAGGGGCATTATGATCTGCACACATAATGTAGGGTGTGGATGCCCACGGGTGTTGCAGTATAACACACACAAGACACATAGTGATTCTATAGCATCTTACTACATTGATGGACAGCTACTATAATGGTTTGCGGACTTGATAATGGAGGGGAGGGGGGCAGAGGATGAGTCTAGTAACCATAATGTTGCTCATGTAATTGTACATTACTGACACCAAAAAAAAAAGAGATTCTGTTTGACTGCCCAGATAGACAGTAGGAAATAGCCCTTCCCGCCACAATGGATGCTTTCTCTTAGGTATTGGCAGTGCACAGTCATAGATTCAGTGGTATAGCAAGGCCCTTCTCATTTTTTCTCACCTCAACAACTGACTTGCTGTAATAATATGCATCTGAGATTTTGAAATCAGTGGATATTATGATGTTTACGAATGTAAAGTAGCAATAACCAGATACCAAAGTAAGTTTGGAAGCTCAAACGAACACGTCACTCCACAACACACTCTTTGCTCCCAACTGCTCCCGTCTAGAACTCCGTGTTCCTTTTCACCTGTCCCTCCTCCTATCAGCGGCGATGCCAATGTCCCTCAAACATTGTGGTGAGCAAAGCACCAAGTTTACTCTTCTGTCTACAACAGGCTTGTGGTACAGGTCCTCTCAGAGGAAAAGCAGTAGCAGCGGGAGAAACCCCAAAGACGTAGAAATAAAAGATGGTACAGTACAATGAAAACTGACATAAGGGACTTCTGAGACCCATACTTAATTCCTTCAGAGACAAGAAAGCAGCCGCCCACATGCAACAATACTAAACCAGTACGGAGAAAGCACAGGCAGAGAACAATAAGAGATCTGGAATCTTACCCCACTGGGCCAGAGAAAGGACTCATCCTAGCAGCATCAGCAGCAGCAGCACCTGTTGCCTGCCACACATGCTCTGCGCTCATCGCCGTTAAAGATAAGGTTGTGGGTTCGGCTCGCCTTGCCTCTCCCTAAGCACCTGGAGGCATACACAGCGGGGACTGAGGGGTCGTCGGTGGCTTCTCGCCCGCATTTATGTTCCGCACTGTTTGGAAAATAACGAAAGTCGGTGGAGGAGCGAGCGGCAGCAGGTACCACTGAACGGGCAGCTGAGCTTTGAAGCCAAGTCCAGTCATTCTCTGTCACCACTGTTCAACAGATACTATGACCTGAAGAGTGATTTGCACGAGCTGACACACTCACATTTGATAAGGGAGGTTCTCACCAAGTACGGAGAAGGGAGAGGAAGGCATGTCTAAGTCAGAGTGCACGGGAAGCCTCCGTGAGGAGGTGACTAGAGAGGTGGGTCTTCAACGATCCATGTTCTTCTGCTGGGGTGAAAATTCTTAAAAACCAGAGGCAAGAGGTGGGAAACCCCATAGGAAATAGTTCAGAGACGACAAGGCACGAGACAGGATCTTTTCAAGGAGCAGGGAGCTTGTCTCATAGGGATGGAGATGTAGACAAAGTGAAGCCACACCGTGAGTTGGGGCTGGAGAATTTCACATTTTATTCTGTAACAATGTCAGTGCTTCCACAGTGAAGCAGTGAGCAAGCAGGGCCTAGGTCCACCAGGAAAGGCCTGAGAAACTATAAACAGAGTTACTGACATGGGACACGAGCTTCACAGGTTATAACATAAAGGATGAACAGTCAGGATTGGGAAAGGAAAGGCTGACTGCTGAGAGGAGGCGAGGTTGCCCCCAAGCTTCCAGCCTGGATGACGGGGAAGAACGGTGATGCCATCGAGAACAAGAGTCTAAAGGAGAAGCATTTTAAAAATAAAAAGTGTTTCCCAGTTTACTGTGTTGTGTTATTCATGTACGAGACACAGGCCCCCAAAACTAGATCAGAGAGAAAACCTGGGCGGCCGTGTCCAGTCACAATGCGGGATGTGGCTATGCTGAGTCCAGGTGGTCCCCGACCTATTCTTTCTGTGAGAAGCAAAGAACGAACATGCCCTCTGGCTAGAAAGGAATGTCATGGGGTATGCGCCCTCCTCAGAAGTCAGCCGCCTGGCTGGCCATGGCCGAGAAGGCATGCCTGGCTCCAGGTTTCCCAGAGAAGATGGGAGGGCCCGGGAAAGGTCGGGCTGTGCCCCGGGCCGCCTCTGGGTGGCTCCGTGCCATGCCGTGGGCAGGAACTGTCCTCCGGCAGCGTGGGGGTGGGGGAGCAAAGCACTTGCCACCTGCCGCACCCCGGGTGATAAGCCCATGCAGAACCGGCAACCGGGTGGGCTGAGCTATGATAGACGCGGGCACCGCAGCCCTTGATGGTCCGTATGGTGGCCTCGTTTGTCCGAACACCTGCACAGCCCTCAGAGGGAAGTCCCGGAGGCTAGGGATTCTACTGGGGTTGGCCTTTTGCCCCACCGTGGCCTTGGCTAGGGTCTCCTCTGGGCAGCGCTGGTGTGCTTAAGGCAGTGGGGGCTCGGTGATGCGGCCCCTAGGTGACATCACAGCGTCCCTGGTCAATTTGTGATGTGTCCGCTGGCTGACATACATACCAGGCTGGCCCTTGCTGGGCAGCTCAACCCGTGGTTGGCCTGAGAAGGAGTTAGTGGCAAAGGAGACCCTCTCCCTAGCTTCAGACCCATTTCTCAGATCGTTTGGCACCCACCACAACACATTTATCCATGTGGACAGTTTCCTCCTTACTAAGGATCGTGCCCCACTCCACCCGCCACCTCCCCAGCCCCAACTACATCGCCCGCCAGTCTTTCCTGTCCCCGGGACACAGCCCCCTATCCCTCCTGCCTGGGAGCACCCTGCCCCTGCCTGCTCCCCTGGACACAGGCTGTTCCACCTGGCTCCTCTGCCTTTAGCGGCTGGCTTTATACACTTTTCCCTGCAGAGTTCCCACTTACACGGGGAACCTCCTAGGCTCTGGACCATCCTAGGCTCCCAGCAGATGGCTGGAGAGAGACCACCCAGACGAGCTCCTCTTCTTCAGTGCACACGGGCACCACTACCAGCCACCTCGAAATGTCCTGCCTCTGCAAAACCGACATCCAGGGTCAGCCAACAGACAAGGCCTTGGTCAGCACAAGCGCTGATCCGATGACCTGTTCTGACGCTCGGGACGAGCCGATGGACACGACGCCACCAAAGCTCGCCATCATCTTCTGGTCTCCACCGGCCCCACATGATGCCGTGGGCAGCACCACCCCCAGCCTCCTGTGCGCCTCAGAAAACCACTGCATGGGCAGTCGTCGTCTGGTCTTCCCTGGCCCCATACGATGCCGTGGGAGGCACAGACGACGGCATCGGCCCTAACTGCAAGGCGTACGATGACCTGAAGGGCCCTCCACCACCTCAGGGTAAGGCACGTACAACTGCCCCCTGGCCACAGAGAAGTCCGTGTCCTGCACAGGCGCCAGCCTGAATGCTTATGCTCAAGACGAGCCGATGGACACGCACCACCCTCAATGGCTGTTATCTTCCATTTGCCCCCAGCCCTCCACGAGGGTGTGGGCAGCTCCACCTTCGGTCCGAGGGCCGGCAATGACACTCAACATGAGCCCATGGACACGACACCTTCCTCGATGGCCATCATCTTCCGGTGGACCCTGGCCCCACACGGGGCCATGCACAGCACAACTGCTGGCCTCCTGTGCACCTCAGACAACCACCGCGCAGGCGGTCGTTGTCTGATCTCCCCTGGCCCCTTACGATGCAGTGGGAGGCACAGGCGACGGCCTCGGCCCTACCCGTAAGTCAGCCTTGGAACCGATGGGCACTCCACCACCCTAGGGAAAGGCACCTACACCTGCCCTCCGGCGCCAGACAAGGCACAGGGCAGCCCAAGCGCTGGCCCAAAGGCTGACGCTGATGCTCAAGACGAGCCGATGTGACACGACACACCCCACTATGGCCATCATCTTCCGGTCAACCCCAGCCCCACACGAGGCCATGGGAAGCAGCACCGCCTGCCTCCTGCACACCTCAGCCACCCAATGTGTGGGAAGTCATCCTCCGGATTACCCTGGACCCACACGATGCCGTGGGAGGCATAGGCGACGGCCTAGGACCTACCTGCAAGTCGGACGATGACTTGATGGGCACGCCCCCGCCCTCGGGAAACGCACCTACTAGCATCCCAGGGCCCAACACGAGGTCAAGGTCAGCACCATCGCCGTCCTCATGCACACCTCAGAAACCCACCATGCGGGCGATCATCGTCCTATTTCCCCTGGCCACACAATGCCATGGGAGGCACAGACGACGGCCTCGGACATACACGCAAGTCAGACTAGGGCCTGATGTTCACGCCACCGCCATTGGGAAAGGCACCTATTCATCTCCCCGAGCCCCATTACATGCAGTGGGCAACACAAGCACCGGCCCAAAGGCTCACTCTGACTCTCAGGATGAGCCAATCTACACGACAAAACCGGCGCTAGTTGTCATCTTCCGGTCCCAAGCAGGATGCACAACAAGCCGTGGGCATCACCACCACTGGCCTCCTGTGCATCACAGATACCCACCGCAAAGGCGGTCAACGTCTGGTCTCCCATGGACCCACAAGATGCCGTGGGAGGCACAGCGACGGCCTCGGCCCTACCCCCAAGTCGGACGATGACCAGATGGGCATGCCACAACCTTGGGAATGGCACCTACAAATGACGCCCGGCCCCAGACAAGGACATGGGCAGTACAAGAGCCGGCCTTAAGGCCGACGCTGATGCTCAATACACATCAATGGAAATAACGCCACCCTTTCTATCTGTGAATTTGCAGTCTCCCCAGGCCCCACACGAGGAGATGGGCAGCACCACCACCGGCCTCCTGTGCACCTCAGACAACCACCGTATAGGCAGTGATTTTCTGTTCTCCCCTGGTCCCATATGATGCCGCAGGAGGCACAGCCAATGGCCTCGGCCCTACACCTAACTTGGCCTCTGACCCGGTGGACAGCCCACAGCCCTTGCCAACGGCACCTACAGGTCTCTCCCAGCTCCAGACAAGGCCTATGTCCACGTATCCATTTAACAAAATCTTTCCCACAATATGTGTGTATATTATATATTCACACTACATCCTGCTCTTGCTAGTATGCCTCTGCTCTGTTTACTCTTTGACTCGGCGACAGAGGAAGAACACACATACATGAGTGATAATGTTCTAAGCCACACTTAACTATGCAACGTGTTCCATGCCCCAGTGACTGGGATGTGGAAGTAGCCGCGTTTTATGACTGCATGCTCACCGTGAGGTCTGCGCGCTGAGTGATTAATGGATGACAACCCAGGGGGAGGCAAATCCAGAGGAAGGAGACCGGGTTAGCATTTGTGGCTGCTTCCCACTCCTCTCCCACTGTTCTGAGCTCACTGGAGGCTAGGGAATCCCTGCTGTGACACAGGAAAACACTCATCATATTGGTTTTTAAACATGTTTATTTCTGCACGTGTGTGCCTTGTGTGACTTAAGACTCTGGCTGATCATCCTCACACATTCCCACTTCCTCACGAGAGAACGGATTTGGCATTTAGGTCCTCGATTCTGAAGGAAGGACAGAAGGAAGTGCTTCTGCCTGCTGTGTGACTCGTGAAATTTAAGCTTACTTAGAATTTATCAAGTAGCTTAGTAATATCAGAAAAGGTCCTCTTTAATGACTGCCTGGCTTGTCTCTAACCTAAACTGCTAACATGTCAAACCATGTTGAGTTACAACTGTGCCCACTTCTTGCTGACCCTAGAGCCTGCACGGTGTCCAGCAGAATTAATACATGCAGAATTCATAACCTGTGGTGACCACGTTCTAGTTGGAGGGTAGGAAAGAGGCAATGAACATCTGTAAGTTTTCTGGTAGCTTAGCCATTAACAAACACTATGGAGAATAAAAAGCAGGATATGGAGGACTGAGATTATAGGCAGAGAAAAGCAGGGATTTCAAAATAAACAGTGGACAGGGTAAGCCTCACCAGGGAGGTGGGAATTGAAGAGTCTAGCAGGAGCTGAGAGAACCAGGTATCTGAGGGAAAAGCATTCCATGCAGTGGGAGAAATTACTGATAAAGCCAAGAGGAAGGATGCTTGTGGTCTTCAGGGAGCAGTCAGTCAACAAATGTGGCTAGAATACTGTCAGTAAGAAGGGCAAAGAGGACAGGGGACAGAGATATGGTTTGAAGTCCCCACACCACCATTTACAAGTTTTGTAGTCACACGCTGTTGACTCGATGTGCAAATGTCTCAGTGTACCTGGTGCTGTCTGTCTCTAGGACCTAGTTACCTTGCAGGCTTTTGGAAACATAAGTAGGGAAATGACATATAAGCCATCATGTGAACTGTTCTGTTTATAAGGATAGATGGGTAGAGAAAAAGATGATGAAAGGAGAGATAGACAAATAAATTGATGACAGATTAGACAGGATAGATGATAGGTATGGATAGATAGAATAGATAGGTGATAGGTAGTTAGATGATTGATAGATAGATAGATAGATAGATAGACAGACAGACAGACAGACAGACAGACAGACAGATAGATAGATAGATAGATAGATAGATAGATAGATAGATAGATAGAAAAACTGATAGATAGACAGATCGATAGATAGATAGCCATGTTAGATAGCAGTGCTGTTAACTGTTTGTAAGTCTGGGGGCACTGATGGGAGAAGTGAGCACATTGGACACTGATGATGTGCAAAGTCTCCAGCTGCTGCCCAGTCCCACATTGGACACTGATGATGTGCCAAAGTTCTTGGCTGGTGCCCCTTCCCAACCTGAAAAATGTGCCTTGGGCAAGCCAATCCTCGCACTGCTGTAAATCTAAGCTCTGCCTCCCCCTACCTTCTTTAAAATCTTGCTGCCTGTCCACTTAGTGTGAATTCCCCAGCCTCCATTTCTGTAGACTGGGGAAATTTTGCCGTGTATTTACATTCAAATAAATTACCGGGCCCTTTGTTGCCTCTCTTCACCTGCTTATTTCAGCTAGAATTTATTTTACACTGTTCTGTACATAAGGATAAATGTGAAGACAAAAAGATGATGACAGACAGATGACAGGTGATAGGTGATAGATGAGAAATAGATACATTAGATAGATGAAAGATATTCATAGATTAGATGAATAGATTGACAGTGATGATAGATAAGAAATATATAGATGACAGATGATAGACAAGATAGGATAAATGACATAGGTAGTTTAGATTAGACAGATAGATGATAGGTATTGATAGATTTCATAAACAATAGATAGATGACAGGTACAACGTTTTGGAATGAATTTTTGGGCCCTCACCTCACCATCTTCCGCTCCTCCTAAACCCCCGCCGACACCACACACACACATACACACACACACACACAAACACACACACACAAGTTCATGTTTGAAATGAGTCAGGGTTGAAGCCCTAAACCCACTGTCATGGTATTGAGAGGTAGAGCCATTGGAGGTAATTAGGTTTGGAAGATATCATGAGGGTGTGGGTGGAGCTGAAATTATGCAATCAGTGCTATTAAGAGGAACAGAGGAGAGAGCTTTCTCCCTCGGCCCAGTGAGTACAGAGCAGGGATGTGGCCATATGCAAGCCAGAGGAAGGGACCTCACCAGGAACTAAACATGCCTTGGTCTTGGACTTCTGGTTCCAGAATGGTGAGAAATCAGTGTCCATGGATTAAGACCCAACTCAATGACACTCTGGTTATGAGCTTCAATACACTAACACAGATATATAGGTAAACAGAGATGCACTTAGATGATGGATGGAGAGAGTCTATGCATAGATATCGGTGCTTAGGTGAATGCGTAGGTATCTCTGTCCAACCACCTCTGCAGTTTGAAGTCTGCTCCCTATGGGGGGAACACTAGGAACACAAATTATGCACGTTTCTTTTTTAAAGTGTGGGCTGCAGTTTCCGATAACTAGGGTCTCCGATAACTCTCAGCCATGTGTGTGTGTGTGTGCACACACACATGTGCATGTGCGTGTGTCCACCACTGCCCCTATCGGTCTACAATCACAGGAGATGCAAAAGTAACAAGGAAACGCAGGATAGGGCAAACATCTTGCAAAATATGACCAGAAAGAGAAAAATTTTCCACTAGCCTCTGGGTATATCTTTGACAAGTGTTTCTAGGCATTTTTAGGAAGATCTTGCTGGAAATGTTGCTGGAAACACTCTGAAAAATCAAGTTATTTAAGGTAATAAGCCAGGACAGGAGAGCAGCAAAGAGCACCCACGGTGTGTCTCCTACGTATCAGGCCAAGGTGTACAGACTTTAATTCCACTACACCACTTCATCTCACCATGGCTGACGTGGGATGACCTTATGCAACACCTTCATCTGTGAGTAAAAAGTTACTTCAGAAACACCTCCCTTAAGAGAAAATAAATAAGTGTGGGGACATAAACATTCCTAGAATTCCTGCCATCATCACGGAACACTTTATGCAAAGTGCCCTTTTCATACGAACGGAAACATAGCTCTCAACACTACTATCCCATTTCAGATAGACCTCACTCACATCTAAATGCCTAAGTGCACTGAAACTCCACCTACAACTTGACAGCAGAGGGGAGTAGTTTCCCCACAAGCTAGCTGGCCTGCCACCTCAGCAAGCCCATGGGCCACCAGCCCACAGGTACCCTGCATGTCACCAAAATGCAGTTCCCTTAACCAGTGACTACAGGAATGATCTCTGGAGATGGGCCACCAAGAAGAACCGCCGAGGTGACATCGGTGCACAGGCAAAAAGTCCTACTACTGGGCATGCACCTGCCTCGGACCCCGCAGGAATCCCAGGTTTCTCCCTGTGTGGGGCCTCTGATATGCCCGGAAGCTCATGCAGCCACCACAGCACTAACGGCCCAGGGGCAGAACAGCCGGAGGCCCTTTCCCACACAGGATCAAGAGCCCAGAATGCCAACCACACCATCCACACCCAGCAGACAAGTGCCACCTATGCAAGAGAAGTTCCCACCCAAGGACACTTCTCCCAAGATCCAAAAACACAGCTAACTCACATAAACAAACACAAGAAATTAGACTCAGAAAGACACAGAGGAATCAAAGTGCACCTAGTGACATAATGTTGACAAACGTGAGAAAACAGATACATAGACAGACAGATGATTGATACATAGATTGGACTGATATACATACATATAGATGATAGATTAATTAGATAAATACACAGATGATATTAGATAGATGATAGATCATAGATAGATAGATGACAGAGAGATAGATAGGTAAATACATTATATAGAGAGATAAAGATATAGGTAGGTAGGTAGGTAGGAAAGCATCATACTAAACAAAGCTATATTTCACTCAAGACCATCTACGTGCTCCCTTACAGGAGACTCACTTGAGATCCAAAGACAAAGACATACTACAAGCCAAAGGGGCGGTGACAGGTACCCTACACAAGTGAAGCTGAAAAACAAACAAAGAAACAAATGGATTCTGTTTGAGTTCACAGAGATGGTCAGTAGAAAATAGCGCTATCTAGCCACCAAGAATTCTTTTTGTTTGGTTTCAGCAGTGCCCAGGCATAGATTTAGTGATGAAGCAACTTTCTTCTCATTTTCTCTCACCTCAACAAATGAATTGGTGTAGTAATATGCGTCTGGGCTTTTGAAATCAGTGGGTTTTATGATGTTCACGAATGTAAAGTTGTAATAACCAGATAAAGAGGGAAGTTTGGGCACTCAAATATACACGTCACTCCACAATACACTCTTTGTTCCCAACTTCTCCTGTCTAGAAATAGGTGTTCCTTTTTATTTGTCCCTCCTATCAGCGGTGATCACACCAATGTCCCTCAAACATGGGGATGAGCAGACCACCATGTATACTTTTCTGTCTACAACAGGCCCAGAGGAAGGATACTTGTGGTCTTCATGGAGCACTTAGTCAGTGAATGTGGCTAAATACAGTCACCAAGCGAGTAGAAAGTATAAGAGGACAGAGAACAGATATACGGGTTCAAGTCCCTGCACCTCCATTTACTGGTTTTATAAGCACATGCAGCTGACTCGACCTGGAAGTGTCCAGTGAACGCAGTGCTCTCCGTACAGCCTAGATACCTTGGAAGATTTTTGGAAGCATAATGTAGGGAAGTGACATAGGCAATGTTGTTAACTGTTCTGTACCTAAGAATAGATGGGCGGACAAAAAGATGATTGATTCATAGATAGATAGATAGATAGATGACAAATGATAGATAGATAGGTACATAGATTGATAGATGATAGACATCATAGATAAATCATAGGTAGATAGACAGATAGATAGATGTATAGATAGACAGACAGACAGATAGATAGATACAGATACATATTGATTAACAGAAAGCTATTGCTCATAAAAAGGAGATCAATGGTGAAAGCACATAGCAAAACTACAAACAAAAAGGAAGAATGAAGTCCAGTTTAAAAAGTGAACTAAGCTTCCATAAGAAGGAAACAAATCCTACCATTTGCAATGACGTGCATTTAGCTAGACGGTAGTATGCTCCGTGAAATATGGCAAGCGGACAAAGACAAGTACCAAATGATTTCACTCATGTGTAGAGTATAACAACAAAAAACACTGAAGGAAAAAAACAGCAGCAGACTCACAGAACCCGAAAGTGGACTAACAGTTAACAAAGCGAAAGGGTCTAGGCAGGGTGGGTGGGAAGGGAGGGATAAGGGCGGGGAGAAAGAAAGTGGACAACTGGATTAGCATGTATAATGCGTGGGGTCGGGGGGGCATAAGGAGGGCTGTACAACACAGAGAAGACAAGTAGAGATTCGAAAGCATCTTACTACACGCTGATAGCGACTGTAACGTGGTGTGTGTGGGGGTGCATGGTGAAGGGGTCTCCAGCATCCAACTCTGCTGATTGAAATCAACTGTAAGAGGTTTTTTGGGGGGACTTGGTGAATAGGGGAGCCTAGTAAACATAATGTTCTTCACGTCATTGTAGATTAATGATAACTAAAAAATTTTTTTAAGTGCAATAAGGGCAATGCTGTAATTCATCAGAATAAAATAACAGGCTTTGAGTGCTCCATAAAAAAGACACAGGGTTACAAGAAGGGATGGATACTCAAGACACCTACGTGCTTCCTTACAGGAGACTCACCTGAGATCCAAGGACACAGACAAACTACAAGCCGAAGGTGTGGGTACAGGAACCCTACACAAGTGAAACTGAGAAACAATCAAACAAATGGATTCTGTTTGAGTCCCCAGACATTTTCACTAAAAAGTAGCCCTATCTGACCACCGTGAATTCTTTTTGTTTGGTTTCAGCAGTGCCCAGCCATAGATTAAGTGGTGCAGCAGTGTCCTTCTCATTTTCTCTCACCTCAACAACTGAATTGCTGTAATGATATGCATTTGGGCCTTTGAAATCAGTGAGCTTTATGATGTTTACGAATGTAAAGGAGTAATAACCAAATAAAGAGGGAAGTTCAGACACTCAAATAAACACGTCACTCCACAACTCACTCTTTGCTCTGAAATGCTCCTGTGTATAAATTGGTTTATCTTTTTATATGTCCCTCGTCCTATCACCGGTGATCATGCAGATGTCCCTCAAACATCGTGGTGAGAAAAGTACCATCTTCACTTCTCTGTTGACAACAGTCCCAGAGGAAGGATACATGTGGTCTTCAGAGAGCACTTAGTCAATGAAATTTGCTAAATACAGTCAGTAAGTGAGAAGGAGGTAAAAGATGACAGAGGACAGATATACAGGTTCAAGTCCCTGCACCACCATTTCTTGGTTTTGTAGGCATACGCTTCTGACTCGACCTGCAAGTGTCTCAGTGAACCCTGTGCTCTCCCTATGGCCTAGTTACCCTGTAAGATTTTTGGAAGCATAATGTAGGAAAGTGACATAGGCTATGTTGTTAACTCTTCTGTACACAAGG